>NW_010430447.1:0-2037 GCF_000710305.1 Buceros rhinoceros silvestris
TCTCTATTTTGTGCACTTGAATACTAACATCGGGCTAGTCATTAATAATCATTAGTGTTTAGGTTTGTGTGTGCTTAGTTTGTTTTAAATCATCTCGCAGTCAATACTCATCACCGGTATCACTCGAACCTGTAGTTTGTCACGACTCTACACAATAAACTATTATTGTTGATTTAATACTGAAGGGATTTGTCCTTGCAGTACTGCCAGTGAGGGTCCGTGAATAGGTTAGGCGGATATCCTCCAATCTTGTGGGCTACCAAGAGGGATTTGGTTTCAGTGACGCTGCTGGTGCATGTCTGGCAGGCTGGCCAAGTTGTAAAGAACCCGGGGTGGTTCCCCTTCTCCCTAACAGGAGTGTGGTAGGCAGGTTGGGTGCCAGGATCTCGTCTTTCTTGGGACGCTGGTGGGCTGGACAAACTATAAAGGGTTTAGAAAAACCCCCCTTCCAGGCCAGGAATTTTAATAGCCGGCTCCATATATCTTCCTGCCCCTCCCCTTTTTCGTGACAGGGGGCTGAAGTTCTTTATTGAGCCTAGTCCTTTAGCCTCTGACTTTTAGCTTCTTCATACTGTATGTTCTTTCTTTCTACCTCTTCCTCTTCTCTCCTTTGCTGCGTCGTGAAGGGCAAAATAACACTTAGAAGATCTGTGCATTTTGCTTCAGTGTTGAATAGAAAATGTGACTTTTTTTCCTTAGGTACCTTTATTTAGTGGGGTTGTCCTGACAATATGCAGAGAAAGAGGTTTCATCTTTAATAAATCTTGGGTTCGTTCATCAGCAGAACCTGCTGGATTATTTATCTCTGCCAGAGGCCATTAAGACTTTGGCAGCTGTTCCATACTGTCCTGTTCTGTAAATTCTTTCTGAATTTTGAGATCTTCCTCATGAAAACCTGATAAGAGAGAGCTTAACTGAGAATCTTCTGTTTTTAAATTACAGAGAATTACTAGCTAGGGGAAAGCAGCTTTCTCTCCAAACAAGCTGCTATTTTATTGGCAGCAAATCCACTTCCAGATTTATATTTGTACCCAGCTGTGTTCTCCTACATCCCCTTTCCAAAAGTTTATCATCTCCTCTGGATTTGAGCATGGCAACTCTCCAAACAATTTTTAAATGGCTGTGCTTAAAAGAAAACAAAAAAATCCTTTAAAAAGAAATGTTGGAAAGTGATTACTTTAGTCTATGTTGTTCCACAAATGCAGTGTTATTCCACTGCGGGAACAGTCATGCAAAAGTTGTACTACCAGAACTAAGAAGGACTGGGAATAAGTAACAGAAATGGTGGAAGCCTTTGCTGATGAGTGTATAGTGACATGTAATAATAGCTAGAAAGACCAAGAGATAGGGTAAGCATTGGTTAGTGTAACACAAGGTGTATGTACTAATTTTCTGGTTTAACTCCTGGTTAGTCCTTAAAATCTGTTGTATTGGAGGATGTTTGGAGATGTTGCATTTGGATGTTTGGAGACATGCTGAAGTTTCAAAACTGTCTCTGTTAACTTCAGACTGGTTTTCAAAGAGAATTTTCAAAGAGAATAAAAGACAGTGTTTTTTACAGTGCTTTGCAGACTACACACCACCCTTACTCTGAGCTGTCTAAAAGCCACAGGAATATGTTAGGACAGTGATTGATCAGACCAAGCTTAGGACTGTACTAACCATGCCAACATGGATTTCATTCAGTTCTGAGCACTGGCAGGACACATTTAGCTTTTCTTATGAAATACCCCAAGTAAAACATTGATTTTTTTCCTGACTATTTATTAAGTGCAGAGAATATTGTCTTTTTAAAGATGTGGATGGCTTTGCCCTAAGAAAAGTCCCTCGTTGCATTGAACTCTGATGGAGGCAGATTGAAATTGCACCTAGATGAGGACATACAAGGTGAGCGTGACCAAAGAAAGAAAAGCAACTTTCTTAAGGAGCATCTCTGTCCTGGAATAATCCCATAGGATTGTATTGGCTAAACCTCACAGAATCTCACTGAAGTATAAACCGTACAAAATAGAGAAAACAGAGGAGATGAAGGGAAAG
>NW_010430447.1:2142-3089 GCF_000710305.1 Buceros rhinoceros silvestris
ACAATTTACATGCCTGTGACTCATATTCCAAAAAAGCTTGTGAATTGCAGCCAATGACCATAGCTCCAGAGACGACAAAGTGAGGAAACATTAGAGTGATAGAGTCAATGGATTTGTTGCTCTTGATTTTGTTAGATTTTCTAGCTAGATTTTCAGAACAGTTTCTAGCAAGTCTCTGGTACTTGGTTGTAAAGTAGGATGGGTTTGGTTGTGTTCTTTCATGTTTCTGAATTAAAGTATCTGTATTTTCCTCAAAAGTCACTTAAAACATTTTCCACGTAACAGGAAGAAAGACCGTGTCTGAACTGGAAATTCCTCACAATCACAAGTCTGCTTTTAGTACGTTGATAGGGAAATAAACGTACCTACTTCCTAACAGAGATGGGTAACTTCTGAAATGGGAAAGCACATATGAGGCGAGTTCCAGTCTAAACAGTTCACAGCCAGTTAAAAAATCCCACAGCTGCAGTGGTCTCAAAATTCATGGAGTCAAAGCCCTTCCTCAAAGAGTACCTTTGGCTATTTCCTGAAACACACTGACACATTTACGAATTAGAGGGTGAAGCGGTGCTTTCCAGGTAGCCCCATATGCTGCTGCGGGGTTGTTGACTCAACACAGAGATGAGCTGTGGCAAAAGCAGGCTAAAATTTGCTAAGTAAAATGGAAAATGTCAACTAACTCCAAAGACAAATGCATTGCAGAAACGCACCCCATTCAAACTCTTCTGCTGGAACATAGGCAATGCTGGAGGCTTGCCAGCTGCCTGGCAGCATCAGATGCTGAAGAGCCTTGTTTTTCGGGGTCTATTGCTCTAGGGCTGCATCACCATGTGGATGGTTCCGGGCCTTCAGGGCTCCCAGGTTGTCTGCTTCCCATCATGGAGTCTGAAAATCAGGAAAGCCTTGACTTGAGTGTCTGAAGGATTGGCTTCTCACTCCTCAGCAGG
>NW_010430447.1:3202-3886 GCF_000710305.1 Buceros rhinoceros silvestris
CCCTCCACAGTACCAGCATTAGGTTTTACTTAAGCATTTCTTTTTTTTGGTTTTAAGTCACCATTTTGGAATCACTTGCACATCTGAAAAACTTCATTTGCTTATAATAAATAGATAATTTCAGAAGATCCAGTGGAAAATCAGGTTTTCAAAGGCCATCTAGTCCTCATCCCACACCCAGGCAGGACTAGCTATGTCTAGACTTTCCTACAAATGTTTGCTTTGACCAGCTGTAACTGACCTTAGTGCCCCTGGCAAGTTCAAGAAAAGGATTTAGACAGTGAATACGGTGAGGTTGAGTTCTGCAGCACAGCAACAGTTACCATGTACACGTTGTTGTGGAAGGCACAGCATTTGTAAAATTTCTTTAAGTCTTCTTGAGTCTACATCCTTGCTTAGCTACGATGACCTGTACCTATCCAACGCAACATCATATTTCTGTTGGGAAAGACTGGGTGAGCCCCCTCACAATGCATGTGTGTCCATGAAATCTGCAACATGGATTTAAGTTTGTAACAGAGAGAATCTATACTGAATTAAGTACTAAACAATAATTAGCTAATTTTAAAAGTCAGGAGGATGAGGGAAACAAGGAAGAGGGAAGGACATTATAAACACTCAAGTGCTGAATAACATTTTAATAATCAGGGAATATTGCATGTCTTTTTCTTAATAATCCAGCAG
>NW_010430447.1:3977-4882 GCF_000710305.1 Buceros rhinoceros silvestris
GCAGGAATTTATATATAGATCTCATTAACATCTTCTAAAACTTGGCAAGAAATTGTCTACAGAGAAAAAACAGCCTTAATATCTCTCCCAATCTGTCATTAACAAAAACCCTGTAAATCGCCAAACAAAGATCTTGCTTGGTGAGCTTTGCTGTCTATCTAACTAACAACATTCATGAATGCCTCACATTTGTATCATTTGATGCATCCTTTGTGAGACAAAAACTACACATTGGGAAGTGAAAATAACAAAAATATGTTTGTTAACCATTTGCATAAACCCTGATTTCAGACTAGACAGTGCAGATTTGTCATGTTTCATAAGAAAAAAACACAGATTGAGGAGGATATTTTGAAGGAGTGGCAAAAAGCAGAAACATGAGAAGCTAAAATCTTAATAGCCATTAGTATTTACTTTAACTGTGTCAAACCTTCAGTAAAATTAATAATAAGCACACGGGTCATTAAACAGCTTAACTGAATTTGAGTGACATCTGCTCTAAAACAATTAGATGGCACAGCATATTTTCACAACGGAAGAATTGACTTAATTTCTCTCTTCTCTCACTGGAAGTTTATTAAGGAGTTCAGCCATTAAAGTGCTTATTTATTAGTGAAGCCCAGATGGCCAGCCACTGTAAGTGTAAAGAATAGCTCAGCCATGTCAAGCCTTAATTAAGTGATTGCAAATTAGAGGAACATCACTCAAAGCATAGAGGCCGAACTTACACGTTTCTACCACTATGATTCCATAACGATTTGTGGAAAGGAAAAAAAAATCTTAATATGACTCACTCATTCAGAAAGTAAATGTAACCACAACATAAGGAAAATGTGTGACATCCCTGGTGTTACTCTTGTATCGAAGCTCTGTCACTGCTTCTGTGGAACTTGCACCCCCTGAAC
>NW_010430447.1:4966-27986 GCF_000710305.1 Buceros rhinoceros silvestris
ACTCTTTCCTACGTGCATTTGCAAGGTGCTATCACTCCTGTATTTCACATGCCCTCAGTGGGAACTGAGGGTACTCAGAAGCTGAAGGATTAGGAAACAAGTCTGTCATATGTATTTAGCTATAAACCTGTCTTGTTTCCTCACCCTGAAATGAAATGAGCATGTAGTGGCTAAGGAGTGAAATGCAGGGTGACATATGTGTCTTCTCTGGTTCAACTGGGTCATTTAACATGTGCCAGCTCCCATGGGACTGTTTTCTTGGGTGAACATAAAGGAGAGACCCACATCCCTCCCAGGCCCCATCTTAGCATTTTTTCTGTCCCAAAATACCTTATTTACAGAGGATGGAGAAAGTTGTGATTCATTCCACAGTGGATTTGTGTTTCCTGATGATCCACAGGTATCACTCAGGTAAGTTTTCTGCCTGCTTTGCACAAAGCTGGTGGAAAAGACAGCCAAAGACCACATTTATTAACAAGGCATCATGGCAAATTTAAGCCCTTTACAAATATAGATTTACGTTTCCCATGAGATGTGTGTTTCGGCAGCCGGGTTTTTCTGTGCCTCAGCTTCTGTTTTCATTACTTGTTTCTAAGCTGAGTACTCGGGCAAAACTGTCACAGCTTAAAGAACAAAAGCAAATTTTGTTCATTTTACAGTTCCCCAGTGAGTTCATCTCCCAGAAGCACAAAGCAGACTTTCCATAACAAAACATCATTTTAAACCAGGATGGGAACTGTTGCAAGCCAGGCATTCAATACTGTTATTTAAATAACTGCAGATACTAATTAGACCCACTGTCCAGGGTAGTGCTCAAACACTGAAAATCAATTCAAGCTTAATCTTGCACATAATTCTTCCTAGTGTAAAGACTGTGAAAAATCTACAACATGTTTCACTTTTTCTTTAAACATTTAGGCACTTTTTGATGTTGCCATCAAGGAAACAACAAGAAGACAACAACTTTTAGTTGAATGCAGTCATGACACGAGACCACCAGTCCTTTTATTCGCAGCACAGGGTCCTTAGTCCACACAGTGTCACAGGGAATGATTTTTCAGGCATTGGAGGTGATATTGTTCTTAAGTTCACACTGTTCCATTTGGTTTTAACTCCTGTCAGTTCCAAAGGCCCCAAGCCATGAAAATTGCTTCACAGCCAGGGTTGGTGTTACCCCACTGCAACCACACCACCTCACTGCAGGAGACACTAGGATGAATTTACCCACGGTTTTAGGCCATCAGTTGAAACTCTCAACATTCTGCTCTAGTGAATTGAAAAAGCCACTGACCACACCAACTTCCTCGCATGAAATGGGAGGTGAATTTAACTCTGAATGCATTAGGATGGAGAAAAGCAAACAGATCAAGGCTGTTGCTGATGAAAGTGGCAGATGAATTGGTAAACGATGCAGTCAATACATTGCTGATGCTGCTGAAATCAATAGGTGTGTTTTGCTTTCAATTTCAAGAGGGGCTGGATTTCACCAAAAGTTTGCCTGTGCTTAACTCTTGATAGGATTTATGCCCACAGTTAATTGTTTAGCAGTTCCCACTTCCAGGCTATTCTTGACTAATTAGAAATATGAACTCTCTGGCACAGCACATCCTTAAACCACAAAGGCACATCAAAGGACATTATTCATCATCTCTGTTTCTTATGCTCCAGCTTTGACAGATGGAAGAGACACTACTATATCCTACCAGATTTTTACAGTTAATTGACTTGAAATTGTCTTGCAATTACATCTGGATAAAAACTGAAAAATTTTGAGAGTTTACAATCCCCTTTGTACCCTTGTGATATGTGTACCAACTGTTCCTTTAGCTGACATAGCTTACAGCTATAGAATCATACAATATCTTGAACTGGAAGAGATCCATAATGGTCATTGATTCCAACTCCTTGTTGCTTGCAGGACTACCTCAAACTAGCCATATGACTAAGAGCATCATCCAGACACTCACTGAACTCTGACAGGCTTGGTGCTGCAGTTTCCTGGGGAGCTGTTCCAGTGACTGACCACCCTTTCAGTGAAGAACATTTTCCTAATGTCCAATCTGAACTTCCCCTGATGCAGCTTCATACCACTTCCTTCTATTCTATCACTGGTCACCAGAAAAAGATCAGCACTTGCCCCTTCACTGCCCCCTCGAGGAAGATGTAGACTGTGATGAGGTCACTCCTCAGCCTTCTTCAAGCTGAACAAGTGAAGTGACCTCAACCATCCCTCATAATTCTCAGCATATTCCATTATATTTTACCATTGGGTCTTATAATGTGAAAGAATATAATATTCTTAATGAAATATTACTCTCTGGGGTTTTTTTACAGTATTATAGCATATTTATTCAGCAGTTAATAAGTTAAATGACCATCCATCTATTCAATCTTCTTGGAAAAACCTTCCTTTGAATAATAAAATGGGTTTGGCTTCTCCTATCAATAACTATTCTCACCATTTTGGGTTTGCTAAAGGGATATGTTTGAAAGATCAGATACACAGCACCGCAAGCTATATATGTTTATATATATTTACATACTATGGGCCAGTGTGTCATTTGAAAGGAACTGGGGCAGCATAATCACAGTAAGGTTATGCCCATTATTATGGCCAGCAAATTAGACTCTGGAAATATGACGTACAACCCACCAAAATAGTATCAACACCACCAAAAAGTAATTGTGGGTTTTTAAATATTTGCTGGGTGAAAAAAGAAAACAAAGAAAAGAGCATCAAGAACTTGATATTACTAATTCTGACATTACTTCTCTTATTCCAGTACTAATTTGGTAATGACTTTGATCCGATCTTCATTCCTATTGCATTTTTGTCCTCTGGGGGAAGGTTCATCAAGAGGCAAAGAAAAGTCAGAGAATGTGACATGGCAGCAGCAGCAGGTGGAGACCTAAAGTGCTTTATACCCTGTGCTCTGGCTAGTAGCCAGTTCTCATGGAATGAGAATAGAGATGAAATCTGTTAGCTGATTTTTTAATTATTCTTAAAATAGTCAGTGCTCTTCTGCCAACTTCTCCATAAATGTGTAGGTTTTACCACTTGCAGGAGTGAGGATTTCTCAAGGACTCCTGTGCCATGTGCCACAGCCAAAACCAGGAAGCTTAGCAGTTTGCTATTGCTCTAAATATGCCTTGCAGATCAGATTCTGGAAATTGATTTACATTCATATTTGGCAACCGTTTTAATGGCTTCTTATTAAAAGAGCATATGTCTGGATCTACTTTTTTGTACTAGCGGGTTGCACATTATGTGTTATTAAGCATATGTTGAGAATAATATGTATAAACACTGTGAAGATTGTCCTTAGAAAAACAAGCAAAAAGGCCTGAAATTGGCATTTATTAACTGTTTTCAATAAAGCAGGCTTAATTCCCACTTGTTAATATATATTTGACAGACAGACTCTGAGGAGGATGTTTTGGGAAGCAACGTTTTCATTTCTAAAAGTAAAGAAAAGCTTCTTCACAGTCATACTTTCAGAACCAAGAGAAACAAAGAAACTGGCTGCTCAGAATCGTAATCCTGGTGTTATTTGAAGTTGACAGCAAATGGAGTATGCTCAAGATTACACTCTTATCATTTAATATTGTAATTCTGGGAAGATCTCTGATATGAGAGATTGAGCCCAGATCAAGAACACAACTGCACTATAATAGTTAAAAGTAAGCAGCTGGCTAGCTGCTTGGCCACCTAGACGGCATGCGGGGGAGCCAAACGGAGCTGTGGGCTACTTGCAGCATAATCAGTGTGTGGGGGGGGAAAAACAGACTCTTAATGTTATGTTCATTGACATTGGCAGCAGTCCAAGATCAGACGTGCCTTAAAAATACAGACACGGAAATATGTTGTGACGTAAGGGATAGATAGAAAAAGGAATTGCCGTATTCTGACCAGCAAAACTCTGGAAACAGCCTCCTCTCGGCTGCCAGTCTGAATATGCCTTGGCAACTTTTGCTGAGCATTAAAATACTTTTACAAATTTGCTGGATAACATCACAGAAGTTTATTATTCCAGGCATTATTGCAATTTTTAAAAAATTCATTCTAGTGTTTCTTGTAATTTCATACTTCTAATTTTAGCACTAAGGGAAGAGGGGGACTTTGATGAATGCTTTCATTGCATTTATTATTTGTATTGCTGTTGCACCCAGGGGTCCCAGTTAGTGCGTGTATTTCCAAACACCACTTAAGCAAATGCAAGCAGAAAATACTATCTAAAACCCTTTTCTTCTTTGGTAAATGCCTTTTACATACCTTTTACATACGAAGATGCATAATCCGTTAAATTACTTCGTACATTTTCTTACAAACATGACGTTTCATTAATGAAAATCAACTCTAAAGCATCAAGCCCTGAGCTTTCAGCAAAGTGGAATATTTTTTTGGGGGGGGCGGTATTTTTAGGAAAAGACTGCTCTCTGTATACACCAATCTTACACTCTTCTCAAAGCATTGGACATCATACTTTGCAAGACAAGATAGTAGAATAGGTGGACTGATCCAGCATCTGCATTTCTTCTATATTTGTATTCTCACATTATTATGCTGTCTGCGTACTGACTATGAAACAGATGCTTCTTTTATCTTCTTTTTATGAAAAGAATGTATAAATCCTCCAATCAGAGAAAAAAGTCTGAGATGCAAATTTGTTTATTCTTAGGGAAGAATTTCCTTAATGAGCCGTTTTTCTTGTGTTTTTAAAGACTTTTATTATATTTGTAAATGAATTTACCACTTAGATGTCTGACTATAATTCACAAATTACATGCTCTAAATATAGGAAATACTGTACAAATGGATCAGCAAGTGCAATTTACCACTGCAATCCAACTAAACAGGCTGATTTTCTCTTTAACCCTTAAGGAATAGCTACAAGATTGGTCCTCTACGGCTTGCAGCAATACCTTCTATTTTGCAGGGGAGGGAGCTATTCCCTACATATTTTAGGTTGTGGATGAGCAAAATCATTCATGTGCTAAAGAGAAACGTAGCAAGTGCAGCTACGCTAGAAAGGCAAGGGATGCCTGTGAAAATTATATTGTTTTGTTCTGTCTCCAAGATGGAAACAGATAATCAGAAATGTTAAGAATAGAGGAAATGCTCCTTCCTGCAGATCTTCAGACTAGCAGCATGTTCCAGCCACTTGCTTTGCTTCTACATCCCCACCTCATCGAAGGAGGAAGGAATATTTAGCTGAGCTTTCTGGTGTGTTTACAGGTAAAGGTGTCTGCATGCATTTGATGGTGTTAATGCCACAATCTTTTTCTGCCAATATAATGAAATATAAAATTAAAAAAAAAAATCTTCTATCAAATCCTGGCTACTGGTTGGCATCTGGCAGAAGATTTCCATCCAAGCTTCGTGACCTCTCAGCCAGTCTGTCCGTACAGGGAGCTGCACTAAGGGCCCTTAAACCATGAGTTGGAAAGTCACAAAGTGCTGAAGGAGAAGCTCTTTGTATATTGGTAATATCTACCCATAGTATCAGTAGTGCACAATTCTTTGGGTGATTCTTGCAGGTGTTTCCTGCAGGGCAGGCAGCGTGTGTCGTCTGTGCAAATCAGAATGTGGGCAATGCTGGTTGTGCTCTGTGTGTACATAAGTTATTCCACCTATGTGGTACCTGGGGGAGCAAAATCTGAGTCAAAAATGGTTTCCTGTTTTATTCATACATAGCCCCAAACTAGTATTTAAAATGGTAAAAGCATGCATTGAAAAAAAAAACCCAAACATTTGGAAATATCGATAGTGACAGCTGGAATTATCTCTCCCTCCGTTCATTTAGTTCTCAATTCAAATTTCTGTGCAGGCCCTATTTATGCTTAATAGTTAACACTGCAAATTGATGCGATTTCAACAGGGCCTAAACTACACAGATGAAACATATACAGAAACAAACATGCTCACTAATTAACTAGCAACATCAGTCAATCACTTGCACTGTAAATTCAAAATCACAATAGGATAGATTGCATCAGCTAAACACCTGATAAGCACTGAACACCTTCTGGAAGGAGGGAATGGAAAACAGCTTCTCAGGGTTTGCAACACCCTCCCACCCTTGTCTTTCCTTCCCTTCCCAAGACCGCGTTCATTAGTATAACATGTCCATAGGGGACTGAATATTCACTCACACCTGCCTCATTGTACAAAAGGTCAAGCAAAAAATAACGTGACTCAGTTGACAGAACCACAGCAATTTTAAATGAGGAGACACTGTTGAAACTGGCAGGGCTGAAATGTAACTTCCTTTGTTCTCGTTTTTGCTCTGTAAAGTTATCGTAATTTTAACATATTTTTTTAATTAATCTTTTTTTTTCCCTTCTCTTTCCAAAGGGCAAATGTGAGTGCCAGAAGCCCACACATTTATCTCAGCAAGCCAACTTGGAAACAAATTGGAGGAAAAGAATTGTAATAAAGAACAGATTCACTTTCACGCTGACTGATGGTTGTTACAGAACACAGAAAAGGGACATTTTTTACAGCAATTATCATAATTTTGAATGGCATCCCCCTCTTCTATATCCTTTTTCTCTCTTGGGCATTTGTACTTACGGATGTTAATTGACTTTTTTTTCTGTGCAATTTCTCCTCTTGCAAAAACAGCTACAAACACCAATATAAATTGCCTGCAAAATCCTCTTTGAAGTTCAATTTTTGTCTATATTGAACACATTGATGTTGAAGTAAAACATGAGAATTGTGCTCATTATTACAGAGATGTGTTTTGGGCTAGAGAAACAGCCATCCCTTGTTTCTGCCTTGGAACTTAATGTTGTTCACCACCTAATACTATTTATTGCCTATATACAAATAATTTTGATATAGCCTTGCATTTTAATGTCTTTACTGAGTAAAAAACCAAAGTGTTATACTCTTATAAGACAGATTCATGATCAATATTTGCATTTTTAAAGTGATATTTATGTGCCATTCTTTGTACATTATTTTTCTGCAAGCATTGCTGTAATTCACTCAGTTTTATGGCAAATACACTATAACAAACTCCTCTGCGTTTCACTTTTTCTATTGTAGTTTTTAATTGGCTCAGAAAAAGGAGCTTTAGGAGCTTCAAAGCCATCTGATACATATGTCTGGACCCTTTTTGTTTGATCTTGGTATGAAGCTCTATTTGTTCTCTTCTATCAGTCAAATAACAGCAATATGATAAATAATCATATGCACACATCACTTTCAAAGTTCCACAAGGTGGACAAATAAATAAATTTGATTGCAAAACCCCATTCTTTTGGCTAAACTTGAACAGCTTAACTGATTTCACTCATGGTTATTTGCCTGAGTAAAACCAAGAAAAACAGCCTGAAGGCAATGAAAAATGGTATAAACAAAACAAAACAAAAAAGTGTCAGATCAAGTGTCTGGTAAGTCAAATCATCTTCTTGGTTTTGTGTGGGTTTTGGGCTCCAGGAAATGCCCATTTAGAGTGAAGAGGTACTTGCCTGAAACAAATACCTGAATCTTTGAATGGATCCTTCAGGTCCTCAGGAGAACACCAGGCGTTTCCAGGGTTTCTGGTCTGCCAGGATTGCAGCTTCCCATTTTGGAGTGCAGCTGACTTAGTATCTCATACACTCAATTCCAAGTAATTTTCCTTTTCGATCCACATTAAGATTTCTGTAGTCAATAGTGCTCAAGAAGCGTTTCCTTCTACTAGTGGATGGATGGGCAACAAGCTGCTCAAATACTGCTCCGTCACAGTCAGGTTACCGTGGCACAGGTTTTCTCTTGGCTGCTTGGGATTACTTCTCAGTGAGTAGGTAATGTAACATACAGAAATGCTCTGACGAGCAGAGGTGGGGGCCGTCTTCACTTGCTTCCCAGGAAAGTCCTAGCCCTAGTACACAGGAGGTATGTGTCTGAATGACTCCGAAGAGTGAACTGAACGTAGGTTGTTATTTTCCTATGAAGGTACTAGTCACTAACATCTTATGCAAAAGATGAGTGTCTGAACCCTCATTTCCAGAGCCACTCTTTGTTCCTTCCTTTTTTGTTCCTGTAACTCTTAAATTTTTGACTACACAAAGGAAGAAAAAAGCTGCACTGGTCTGAAAACAGTTGTCTTCCTGGCCAAGAATCGTAACCATTAGAATATAAAAGAAAAATTGGCTGCCCCTACTACAGTATCATCAACTTCAATCAGTTTGGAATAGACATTTAATGCTTTACTACCTGTCAGCTTCAGAGTTACTATAATCTCTTGTCACTTCAGTAATTATCTACCTTCACTGCTTCATTTCTTCTGCCATCCGTTATGCCCTCCCTAGCATTCATACTGCATGCTTCTCGCTAATCTAATACTTGTTGTTGCATTCTCCATTAGTTACAGCTTAGAATTGCTAAGCTGCAGCATATTTGAGTAGTTTGTTTGATATCTTAAATTGTTAAATACTTAAGTTGCAGCTCATCAGTTTAATTTTTATGCTGCTACAGCAGGATTGCTGAGTTTTTGCTGATAATAACAGGAGCATCCTTAGAGTATATTCAGAGATGGCTATTGCTAATGGTACTCAAACTTCATCAGTCTCTCAATGAGGTGAGTATATTTTTTTAGAATTGCCAAAGTATGTCATGAAACATCATATCTTTTTTAAAAGCACATTGCAGCAGAAATGGCTAAAAACTCTCGCTCATTCTGTCTAAGCTGCTATGGGATTTAAAAAACCCTTGTGAATTAACTGCTGTGATCCCAAGGAAAGATAAGAGTGTGTTTCCCCCAAGCCCTGCCCCCCCTTCAGGTTTTAATAGTAATTTTATGTCAGACTTCTTCTCTTTAATTCTTTTTTCAATCCTGACAAATCGTGTCAGTTAAAAAACTCAACAGCATGATCAGTAAATAGAAGCATCTTCCAGTAGCCCTTGAACATTCTAGATTGCTTGTTAAGAGATCATCTCCTTTCAATTTATTGCAGCCTCAGAAAAAAAATGCATATGAGGCGCACTTTCCGCAGGTGTATTATATTCTCTCAGGACTGCTCTCTTTACTTGGCCTTCACCTTTAAGAAATCCAGAGCAGGTTTCTTTGAGATCTCAATGTAAAGAAAAAATCCTGTGTTTTCTGAGGCTGTTCCCACAGACACTGGGAGATTTTTGCTGGAGAATTTTAGAAATGTGCTACACAAATATCTGCTGAAGACAGTTGTTATTTAACTCACCTAATTCTTGGAGAATGAGGTTTTTTGAAGGTCTTTCTGCAGCCCTCAGCTCTAGACAAGAGGACACTATACTGGCAGCTTATGACAAGACTGCTTTGCCTAGTCTTCCCTTACAACATCTAGATGTTAAAGATGTCAGAAATAGCAATATTCTGGTAACAGGAGAAAGAAAAATAGCTGCTCCTACACCTCTTGCATTTATATGTGGCAGGGGAAACCAGCAAGAAAAACTACGAACTTGGTGTCTCAGAGCCATGTACCAGAACCCATGAGTGACACAAAACGTCACCGTTAGAGCAGAAATGTGATAGACATAGTTCTACAGGGGCAATGTAGCGTTCATAACTCTGAGTGTGTGTATTCACGTGTGGTCAGCAGTGTCCTTAAAAAATAAAGCACTAGGGCCCATGTTAATGAAATGACATTACCATTCCTGAAAGTCCTGCCACACTGAGCTGGGTCCTCCAGCTTGACTGTGACTCTCTAGGATAAAAAATTACTGCAGACCCTGCACGGTTGGTACCAGGATGCATCACCAAACATGTTTTTAGAAATTTGCTGTAAAGCACATAAATAAAAAAGCACAAGTGTTCTGAAAAGTATGAATTCAAATACAATCGGAATAATATCAGCTGAAACACTTTGTTAGGTGAAGGTACCACATATTTGTCCTCTGACTCTTTTACGAATACACAATTAGCATAATAGTTAGTATTCTCACATTAATAGGCACCAATAATTTTCTCTGTTGTTGTTTGCTTGCTCTGATAATCTACCAAACTGTTAGTCCATGTCAGTTTGATATAAACGGCTCTGTAAAACATGTGGATAGAAATAGATCAAAAAGTGGTACTCAGATGTGTGAGATTGATAGGGTGGTCACTCATTTAACAGGCTGATCTGTAAAATACCTGCTGGGCTCCCATTATTTTATCCATCATATTTGTGTCAGGGAAGTGCTGTAGGAGATAGCATTCAGATTGTCAAAACCCTCTTGCTGCAGCCAAGGTCCTGCTGCTTCTCCTTCATGCTGACAGCCAAGACCACTCCCCTCTCTTTCGCTCTGTGAATACCAATCATAGACACTCAAGCCAAAGCAGCATATATGGCTGAGATGGAGAGGCGTTTTACCCAGGAGGGACAAGATCTTGTATTTTGCATGACTCACAAGCCATCTCAGCGTGCATTCACTGTATGCAGCAGGTATGGGATTAGAGGAGCTGCCAGTCCTTTTGGGGAAGATGCTAACCAAGCCTTTGCAGTTTCAGCAGGGTACTCGGGACAGCCCACACATTACCAATGCTGCAGCACTCACTGGCATCGCCTCTTCCGACTTCACCTGCATCCCCCACTCCCCTGTCTTTGCTGATGGGTACTTTTGCTGTTGCACCCAGCAGACACACAGAGTATATCAGGGGCAGGATACCCAAGACAGCATGTGTCCCTCTGTGTCTGTGTGCATGGAGGGGAGCACTGCATGCACTGCACTGCACTGCACTGCACTGCACTGCAAATACAGCCCTGACCGTGAGGGCTACAGTGCCTCAAGATCCTGCCCTCACACTAGCAAAAGAGAAGGGCGCAGGCTGCCTTTGCAGTGTGTGTGTGGCTCTACTGACAACAGAACCTCAGCATGCCGAGATTCGCTGGGGATAGCTGGTGCTCTGAGACAGCTGCCAGTGGCTCCTGGGGAGGTTGGTCGCTGCCTGCCTGCAGCAGGTATTCATGGCCCAAGAAGCTCTTGGGACAAGAAATCTTGCTCCTCTCTTCCTCCTTGCGCAGTAGAAGGCCAGATCAGCCTCTTGCCATTGACACATTGATAGTAAATAATCCGAAACAAGAGGAGATTTGCCTCTGTGGAGGGCTGCAACCAATATTTTTGGCTGGAATAATTTCTAAGTGGAACATTTTCAGTGCGAACCTTTTTTAACACAAATATTTTTGCCTTTCTTGAGCAATTCAGAGACCTGAACAGGAAGTGTCATTACCTGTTTTGTCCCTAAAAAAGTTCAGTATTGTTTAGATTTCCTGAATTTTTTAAATGAATAATATTTCTAATCCTTAATATTTCATTTCAGAAACCAGAGGAAATGGCTGGTGTTCCTAAAGCTGTTCTCCAGTAGTCTTATTCACTGTTCATTATTTGCAGTTTGGTAGTGTACACAGGTCCAAATAGCATTGGAATGCTGTGTGCTTGACACTTTATAGGTGTTCTACTGCAACCTTTCATACCCTCAGGGGGCTCAAAATATCAAGACAATTAGAAGACCAGAAACAGTGATCCTTTTGTAAATAAGAAGTACCAAATGGCAGCCAGTTGAAGCCCTTCCTCAAGGGCACACCAAAAGAGCTCACTCAGAGCCAGCTACTGAGCTTGTATCTCCCAAGGTCTTACCCACAAGAGCATCCTTCCTTTTGAAGCTGTCTAAGAAATGGGAGATAACTGGCTCTGCTGGGTAATTATGTGTCAGAGTAAAGGTATTTGAAATGTGGCACCCTTCATGGTTCTTTTCCTTTCCCATTTCCCATGCTGTAAATATGAAGTCTCTTGGTAAGATCATTCCTGAACGTAGGACAGAGTACTACCATTATGCTAATGATGCAAGATATATTTTTCTGGCCTTGTAGCTGCAGGGCCTGCATCACGGGAAGTTCTGAAAGATACTGTTTACTGAATACATCAGGAGTTATTCATCCCCAAACCTGAGAAGATTCTTGTTCTTGGCAGAGGTCACACATCTCAAGAGAGCAGTCAAAAGTCCCCAGCGTATCATCACACTGAGTATGCTAACAGAGCCTCTTTTATTATTTTTATTCAGTTGCATTATTCCAAGACCCCATCACAGGACTCTTGATAGGGCAGCTGACATCATTGCAGCTGTACATTATCTCAATGTGATGGGC
This sequence comes from Buceros rhinoceros silvestris, assembly GCF_000710305.1. Classification (NCBI taxonomy): domain Eukaryota; kingdom Metazoa; phylum Chordata; class Aves; order Bucerotiformes; family Bucerotidae; genus Buceros; species Buceros rhinoceros. The sequence continues at coordinate 17,063 of NW_010430447.1, forward strand.
TATTTTGACACATTATGTCCATCCAGCAAATTTTTTGCATCAGCTGCTGCTTACTATTTCTAAATCTTTCACTAGGCTTTACTTCGGCTATATTTAAGAACTACTTGCTAGGCTCTAAACTGGTGTGCCTCTGTGCTCATACACCACCCACTGCTGAAAGTTTCTACCACTGAATATGAAGTCAGCTGGAGAGCTTAATTCTGTTATGGCAGCCCTCCAGAATAAAATTCTTTCTACAACACATCTGTTCCCATTTATCCATTCCTAGAGTTATGAATTTGCACTGAAAATATGCTCCTACTCTCCTGATTTTAGTATTAACTTACAACACAAAATAGGAAGTGTGACATACACACTTCAGAAAGCGTATGACTGAGCACGTGTTTGTGCAGAACCGTACGTGTGCATATGTGCGTTTACAACATACAGCATTATAAAAATGTAATTGATATTAAATTGGACTATGAAATCCGCATAAAAAAATCTATTACATGGATTTCAGGATATCAGTGTTTTGCACTTTTATATTCCCATAATAATTTTATAAGCACTATAAAATATTATGTAACATTTCTATTTGCTCTTCTAGGTGCATAACTGCATACCAAATGCTATTCAAGATTATACTGTTTTATATTACACAGATGGCACAGAAAATGTAAATATTTTATTGTAAAATGCACATAGTGTGACTTGTGCCTCAGAGGGTATCCCCTAATCCATAAGTGTTTGATGAAGATGTTCAGATTTTATTTGATATTATTTATTTTTGATAGCATAGCAGGAAAGCTAGTGCGCAGGGGACAATCTTGATGGATTTGCTATGACAGATCTGGTGTTTTATAAAATCTTCTACCCCAAAGAAATCATCTCTCCTGCAGTGATGGCTCATGGGAAACTCAGATCACTTCCATTAGCAACGACGCACTGGTAACATTACTGTAGTCAGATGTTGGGAACCCATTTTGCCTTAAAATTCATACAGTGAACATAAAGAGAGCTGGAGGTTTTCTTGGGTGGACTCAGAGTACCTGCTGTGCATTACTTCCAAGCACAAAGATACCTGCAATATTTATATATTCCCTTCCATTTTGCCCGCTTGCCTTCGCAGTTGCTCAGTCACCGCCTTGTATTTTTCAAGGAATAAAGCTACTCTCACCACCAGAACACTACAGGGCCCTCCGACAAGAAACCCCTTCCCCCACACCGGGCCTCCGAGTCTCACATCTGTCTGTCTGAAGTCATTAATCCAAAGGCTTCAGTGAGGGCAGGATTCTCACGCTAACAAGCTGGCAGCTTGGGTTGTGCTCCGTTTTCTGGCTCCAGCCAAAGCCTTCCCTGCAAGAGGTTAGAAGGAGCAGACCCTCATTTTAAGCAATGCCCAATTGAGTGACTCGAGCTGAACTATGAGCGCTTTTCATAGACTGTCTCAAAAACAGAGGGAAAGATCTTCACGAACATCAAGGCACAGCCCTTTCCTATTTTAAATATTCATTAAATAGATTTTAATAATTCTTCACATAAATCACTCCTGCTGTCCCTTACCCTTGTAATGTTGGAGGGGATGTGACAGAAGCCTTAGCTCGCAGTGAGATGACACAATTCAGCCAGGCTGTGTGATGCCTCTGTTTCACATGAAAAGAGTGTGTGCTTCACTCTACTATAAGCTAACATTTTGCCAGCACTCAAATGAAAAATGGTTTTACAGTGGCTGCTTAGAGCAAAAAAATAATCATATCAAAACAGATAACATTCATTTCATGATTAGGCTATTATAATAATTCTTAATTTACAGCCTGTAAGTAAAATTAGAGAAAAAAAAAATTCCATTAGCTTTCTTTCAAGCCATAGCTATTTAAAAGAGGATTCTACGTTATTTCGTGGATGTTGAATTATTATTTTTTAAATCGATTTTAATCATCTCTTCCAGCCTATAATGTATTTTACGTCTGGAAAACATAGCTTTCTCTATTGTTCAGGCTCCCGTGGAATAAAGTTCTTTGGGAGGTAAATAACAAAGTCCTAAAGCTCTTTACAGCGAACAAACTGGATCCTTGACCATTTTTCCTGGTCCGTTATGCCATGAAGTATGCCTCTTAAAAACCAGCTGAAACAGGGCAAGCAACATTTTCCTGATTTAAGAAAATTGCTGATTGCCAAACACCATCTAGGATGGCTCTGGGCCACCCCTCGGGAGGAAAGAGGGCTGCAGGTAACAGCACAGAGCACTACTTCTGTGAGCATCCCTGAACCCCAAAGTACAGTTTAGAAGCTTTAGAATCAAAGTAGCTAATAGGGGAATTTTCTTTAACTCTGTCCCTGTATCTTTGCTGGCCTGATTAGCAAAGAACAGCCACAGTCAAGAATTTATTCCACTGTACGAGTCATTCACCCACCACTCAAGTGAAGACATTTCCGGTACAGAAAACGACCTCACTCTCAAAGTGAAGATATTCTCAGTCTTGTAGAAAGCAACCTGGAATTTATTAATGGGCACAACTAACAAGTACCTCTGGATGATATTTCATTTGACAGAGACATTCTGGTAACAACGGTGTTTGCTAAAATTAGGGTATTCACCGACGATTTGAAGGGAAGAATATACTAGCTCATGCAGCAAGCTGAGGTTTCCACCTAAACAGACATGAGTGCTGAAGCTATTTAGGCACAAAAAGCACAGCTTAACATAACATGACCACAAGCAGCTTTTACCTATGCCCTCAGAAGCCTTGTGTGGTCCAGGACATCTGTGATTCATAAGACCAGTGACAGAAAAGCTGGTATCACTGACTGCCTCTTCTCCTCGATGACCTGCTGACATTACTGGTAACTTTATACTATGTCCTCATTAAGACACCTGGCAAATTGGAACAATTCTACAATGGCAAAAATTTCAGTCTTTAAAACAAATATAGAAAATTATGCTAATATGGGAAATCAAGCTACATCTAAGAGAGATAATAGATCTGTCCCTCACAAGGGCATAACATAAAAATGCACAAAAAATAACCCTCCAGCTGCTGAGACGCGGTGAGTAGATCTCCCTATTCATTGCTAGTCTTCAGAACCTACCAATATATCACAGGATACAGAAGAGGGAGAGAGGAAAAAAAAGTAAGAGACAAGGAAAAAACAAAGCAAAGCAAAAAAATTTAAGAGGACCACAGACTAAAACAAAGCACAAGATTTGACGACTAAGGGTGTGATCCAAACTCACCGTAGTGAATTGGAACATTCTCACCAACTTTAACACACTCTGGATCTGTGCTTAACTGAGAACAAAGGTAACATGAAAAGGAGAATATATATGAAATATATCATACAGTTATAAATGACACTTCTCCTCAGGGTGATGTATTTACTTAGGAAGAAGAATGCAAACAAAATATACAGAGTGGGCTCTGTATATTATTCAGGGAAAAGATGCACCAGAAAAGATGCCTTGTATGAGCAACAGCAAGGAATGAAATCTTGTGGTTAACCTGATTGTATGAATATTCCCCCAGAAAGCTGCATGATTACTTCAGCAATGAAAAGTAAATATACTCTTAAATTTTGTTAAACCAATGTCAAAGCGCTCAATGGCTTTTAGGATAAAGCCAAGAACAAGTTAATGAAACCAAGGGAGACTGTTTAAAGATATAAAACAAATCCAAGCATAGACCAAAAGTAGGGTTACTGTGGTAGGAGAGAGGTGGGCAAAACTCATGGTTCCCAGACACATATTATTTATTCTTATTGAAAGCAGAAGGTTTGACAGAAAACAAGAAATAAAAATTGCTATTGACAGCACGCAATTAAGAGGAACAGAGTATCCAGCTAATTAGTCCAGGTTAAAGGAATCCCTGAGTACACACTGAAAATACTAAGCCCTCAAAAACTGTTTCTGAAAAGTCATATAGCATAGCAAGTATAGACTCAAACATCAATAAAGGGAAGAACAGTGGTTTATTAAACACAGAGCCTAAATTCAAGCATGTTCTGTAATGTGAAAGAACAGACTAATTGCTGAGGGGAAAAAGAAAATAAATGGAAAAAACCCAAAACAACCACAAAACACTCCTCCAAACATTCAAAGGATAATGGAACAATAAGCAATAAGCAGCATGGGTTCATGAGGAACATGTCGTGCCAAGGAAATGTGATTGCTTTTTTCACAGAACTGCAGAAATCCTGGTTGAAAGATACATGGTATGATTTTAATAAAGGATTTAATACAATGTTTCCCTAAATCTCCCCAAATGAATTCAAATTGCTTTGGACATAAGCACTGTCACGTAAATTGAAAACAGCTTGAAAGATCACAAACACTGGCTGATGAGAAATGGCAGCAGACTGCACAAAGGTGAGAAGTATGCAGTGGGTCTACTGCAACGTATGAAGTCGTTCTGGCTTTAATAACTTCATTAATAAGCTGGAAGAAAAGGTAAACAGCACATAAATGAGCTCTGCAGATGAAACTACAGTTGGAGTAATGTTAAAGTGGCAAAAAATAACAAACTAAGGTCTAACTTTGTTTTTTTAAAAAAGGAAAAAGCAGCAAGCTACTGCATTGGAGAAGGGACATCCCACAGCAGAAGAACAAGTATCTTGTACAGGCAAATCAACAGCCTACACTTCACTTTAGGAACAAAGGGCAGCATACAAACAAAGGGTTTGGAGTGCACCTGACTGGACACAAAGAGCTAATGTGTGTTTGGGCTGCATATTCAATGCAAATGCTCAGTGTGGCACAGGAAGGGATAAAATCTTCTTCGTGTGGAGGAAATGTAAGGTTTTAAATGTTTACAATTAAATACATTTTAGCATTCCAAACTAGAGAAAAATCTTGAGATGCTCACAGCAGCGAGAGATGGAGGCCACAACCCTGGGAGATAACAACAGGGGCTAGAAACAAATATTCTAAAGTTGTCTGCTCCATGCTTTCAAGGAATGAGGCAGCCTCTACGCTGTAGACTCCCCCTCTTCACATTATATCTTAAGCTGTTCTTCACATATTCTCAAAACAATCCTCTCTTCCTCTCTCATGACTTTTTTCCCCAACAGCCTTTTTGATTACTCTCTCTGTCTTTCACAGAGTCGTTCTCAGCTCCCTTCTCCCTCATTTTCTTCATTTCTCTTTACAGCTGCACTAAACCAGCAACTGAGATGTCATTCAATTGCCTCTGCCACTCTCATATATATATTATCACCCAGTCTGGGCTGGACTGCAGATGGGTTTGGAGGAGGTGCTGCTATGCTGGACAATCTGGGTCATCCCAAGGACAAAATCTTTTGGATCTATGAACTACTGCCAACTCGTTGGAATTTCCCAACACAGATCCAACTGGAAATGGTGGAGTTTTCATGTTGGTGTATCTTTCTAGCAGGAATTAGAACTGTGGAAAATATGCTACTCTCTCTGGGAAACTTAGCAGCCGAAACCCAGCTGCAACACTATCGTGTGGGAAATCATCTCTAACTGGCCTTGTTTTCTTAACTCTAACCAAAACAGTAGCTGTGTGTGGACTAACCCCTTTTAGCCAACCACAGTGCCTTAAGAGATGTGTGCTGTCTGTGTGACAGAGACGCTATCCAATCACCATGTAGCTAGTCGGGTGGACAAGAGTCTATAAATTGAGATGTATTGTAAACAATAAAGGAGCACGATTTCTAACCACATTGGTATACGATCTGTGACTCGGGCTCCGTCCGCAGAAGGATCCCTGCAACATTTTCATTCTTCCATTAGGTTCTCCACACCAGATGGGAAACCTTCGCTAGGACCTCACAGATCTTCCACAGGTATGGACCTCATCATTTAGGTCTTAATTTATCTTGAACTTTGATTTTGCATTAAATTACAAACCAGGGCAAGCAGTGACTAACTGGAGCAACCTTTCTGGCGATTATCTCTATCACAAGGGCATTCTGACTTGAAGCTCTGAATACTAGTTTGTGCTCTTTAGGTTTTTATGGCTCCAGTCCAAGTGAGTTGAAATAGTCAAACTTGTAGATCAAGAAAGTGAGAACAACCATGGCCATTTTTCTGCATGGGGAAAGTAAAAGAACTCTGGTAGTTATAGGAAAAAATATTTTGTATACAGCAGCTAGCAATAATACAAACAAAAAACCAACAAAAACAAACAAATATCTAAGAATTCTCTGAAAGACAATAAGAATCAAAAGAATTTCACCATGGTGGACACTTTAGAAAAACCACTGTTAGGTTGAAAGCCGATGCCAGCTACCATTTTAAAAGTCTGTAAAGGTTTAACCTGTGGCCATAAGACTCTTACTGCCCTTCTACATTTCTTACTGATTACAAAGTCAGTCTTGGGTAAACTTTCAAACAGGAAAGAGTTTATTTTTTTTTTTCCCTGATCTGAATTTCATAGCCAGGCAATGAAAAAGTCTTTGCATCTCACCTGCAATACTGTAGATTATTGAAACCTTGTATCTGTTTGAGCACTTTCTGACCAAAAACTTGTGAAGATGATCACAGGTAAAAGGGATGATGCTGACATGAGAGAATGAAATAGAATGATATGATGTGGATGGACATGACTCAGGCAGCTTCACCCTCACTGCCTTAATCTACGGTCTATGAAGGATACTCACTAATAATAGATGCTCTTTTCCACAGCTCCACAATTTATATTAATTCACCTTAAAAATTAATATAAATTAATATTAACTTATTCCCCAAGTAATTCACCTTACCAAAAAAAAAAAAATCAATAACTTCTCACTCCAATGATCGATGTTGTTAGATAGTCTATATATAATCATTCTTCCTTTTGGATAAAATAGGACAGAAAAGCAGTAATGCAAGTATCAACCACTTTTAGTTTTCCATGCAATATAGATCACTTGCCTTTTTTTACTTATAGTAATAGAAGGGTTGCTGGTACTTATCCTTCAAAACAAGGATAACTTAAACCACAAATGTGTTTGAACTACGTAATATAAGCACTGATGTTTACTCTAAATCAGAACTCAAACTTTAGCAAAAGAGAAAAGTTAAAATGAAAAGTATTATAATTCAAAATGGGAAACTATACCAGAATAGCAATCTATACTCAGAAGCCAACATAAGCTTTACTAATGGACATAAACAAGTGCAGAATCAGAATAATAATTACAAGAAAGTCCCGATATTATCATTAGACTTTTAATTCCTTTTGTAATTTCAATTTCAAACTTCTCAACATTTATTTATTATTACAAAGCCTGACCCAGTCACATAAGCAACTGAATTCAGCAACAGGAATCCTTCCATGAATCAGGAGATCTTGGTCAGTCTGAAATAAAAATCCCAAAGATACCATATCACAGAAATTATGTTCTCTCTGAACAGATTTTTATGACAAAGTAATACACATCAAAACCCAGTGAGATGTAAGGAGACAATGTAAACAAATCTGCCTTTTTTCTCTAGGAGAAAAGGTGTCCTATTACATTTGCCTAAATGACGAAGGAGAGTGAAGTGTAAGGTAGCTGAGCACACCATAGGTTAAAACGAAAGGAAAACAGACATTGTTTTGGGAAACATATTCTTCTTCTTCACTGATGAACTGTTGAACATGAACCCCGAGGAGAGGTAAAAAAGTACAGCAATAATCCCATCTTGTTGCAGTGCAGTAACATGTTCAGGCTAAGAGTATCACTTATTTAGATAATGAATATTGGAGATGTCAAAAAAATAACACTGCAGGCATTGAAAGCCTATTGATTTCTCTATCACAGTTGAAATTCTGTGGAAAACCAACAAAAAATATGTTATCTGGGAACCTCTCAAATTCCATAATTTTATATTTTTTCATGTAGGAACGTGTTTATTGGTTTTCCTTTTATAGATGTTGGCTGCAAAACCATCTCTGAATCTTAGTTCCCTCATGAAACAGAGAAAAAAAATTGTTTTTAAAATGTGTTATAAATATAAATGTCTGCTTGTGGTTTGTGAGACTATTTCTAGGCTGATGCATGAATTGGTCAAAAGCCTGTCAAAACACGTACAACTCCTTCAGAAGAAAAGCACACGATCAGTTGTGAAAGCCTGACTGAACTGGAGGCTGTATCAGAATATGACAGGGAAGGAGCTTCATCCTAAAGGAACTTCTTATCATAAGAAGAATCAAAATTGTTTGGAAGACACCCCCTCCCCCCCGCAAAAAAACCCCGAAACCCAACAACAACGCTCCCCCCCGCCAAAAAAAAATCAACTCAGAAATTATGCAGATTGCAGCAAAGTTTCAATTAAATATTTGAGACCAAAGAAACAGGGAAAATGCAAACTTCAAACACTAATTTTCAGCATCTAACAGGGCAGCAAAAATAAACAGGCAACTATCACAATGGCAAACAAACTGTTTTTAAGGCCAGCAAAGGAAGATATTCTTAGACTGGCAGAATTAGGTAATTATGGTGAGGTGCACATACACCTAACTCTACACAAAACTACATCTCAATGAGATACAAAACCTCTAGGAAATAATCACTCCTCTAATTCCCTCTGATATAAATGTTTTGGGAAGAAAAAAGCCCAGGACACTTCCATCATGCCTATATAAGTACAAGCTCCTCCATTCCAGGCAGAATGGTTATATGGCTAAAAGCTACAAAATCTTTTTTTTTTTTTTTTTTGCATATGTTGTTCTTTGTAACAAGCCATATACTTAATGCAGTAAGTGAAATCTGACAAAATGTAAGCGGAGAACAGTAACTATGAGACTTCTTTGTGTTTAGAAAGCACTTTTCTATATTATAAAGCAGGTGGAGTGCTGACACTGGAAAACCCATGCAACTCGGTTCTTATCTCACCACTAGAAGATCAGTGACGTAAACCAAACACTGCTTAACTCTTCTTCATAACCCATATTTCTTGCAGAAGTATGCTGAAGGGCAATATGTCTGCTGTCTGCTCCTTTCGTATAAAGGCCAAAAGCACTATTCCTCAGTATCCTTTAAGAACAAGCAACAAATTTATCATATCTGTTTGCAACGCCCTTGGGGACTCTTCAGGAAGAAAGGCGCAGTAAATGTAAGCTCATTATCATCATTAACTCCTTTGACACACCAGCTGAGCTCAGAAGAAACAAATAGGAGAATATACAAAGAAAAAAAAAGGTGAAATACATTTACCATTCTCTTATTTTCCTGGTAGGTTTTGTTGGGTTTTTTTCATTCATAGATAGCTTTATTAGATGAAACTTACTATTTATTAAGCAGTCTTAAATTTAGCTTGATCATGTAACTCCATGAGATGACATTCACATTGCTAAGGAAGAAGAATAAAATGGCTTGACTTTATTAAGGGACATTCAGCACAGCAGTGCCTAACTTATTACACATGTTCTCGTGAGATTAAAAAAGCTTTAAGGTTCCCAGAATCACACCTCACCTACGTACATGTGGAAGAGAACAGTTCCATGAAAAGGAAAAACTCTCCATTTGTGGTTTTTTACATTTTTTTCTGGGTAACCATCACAGCCAGGGGAATGGCACTACACCTAGATTTAAATGGGACGGGACTCGGTAGGTTTAGCCATTGAAAGGTACCATTTTTCTTCAAAATAATTTTCTAAGCTCCTTCTAAGGAAGACAACGTGCAAGCAGCACCTCAAGACAGCAATTCATACCACATATGCTGGACATTAATACCAGATAAATGACCTCAGGAAGGCACGTTTCTGTTGACAGCAAGGGCAGCCTAGTGAGTGCCTCCACGTAAAGCCGATGAAGGATCCTTTTGACAACTACAGCTCGATTCAACCCCATTGAGAAAAAGTGGTAGTAATCTCATCTCTCTTATTGCATCTGGTAGATTGTGGGTTTTTTGGTGTGGATGTGATGTGTGTTTTCTATTACTGTAGATTTACATGGTTTTCTTTTTGATCATTAATAGAAAAACAGACAGGGCCCTAACCTGCAAGCACATCCCATGTACTTGGCATCTCAAAAAACGGGTCCACAAGAACAGAGTTACAGAACTACGAGAACCACAGTCCTGATCCCTAAAACAGGGAGCTCTGGTAGCCTTATTTCTGATCTTTACTTCAAATGGGTTAAGTTGGGGAGTGGAGAGAATGCCTCTCAAACTGCTTTAAGGGAAAAGTTTTAAACTTTTAGAACTGTTGGGAATAAGCTAAAAATCTTAAAAATCGCAACAAGGGTGATCGAGGATCCTCAAGACTATTTACAGTGAAATATTTATTGTATCCAACTTTGGTAAGCTAAGAAGTCACCTGAATCAAATAAAAACCAGAGAAACAGCTGTGAAGTTTATCTGGCTGTGCACAGGCAATAAACAAAACCACACACAAATGCTCAAACAGGAAGGAAACGTACACCTGCCTTCCCAGGCATTGAAAATGTCTGTAGACGCTTCTGATGCTGTTGACCTGCGGGGGTGATGTTTTGAACATCATCCTCTTCACCCTCGTGCTTCGTTTTACGCTCTCATACGGGAACACTCTTTTCTCCCCCCAGCTGTGCCCTCTCCCCTCATCGGAAGGCTTCCTCACGGGATGGTAAAACCTCTCTTCATCTTCCTCCCAGACGCCGATAGCTTCTCCCATCACCTCTCACGCTCTAGTCCCATCGCTCGGGATACGTGCCGGGGTGAGAGATTCCCGTACCAAGGCACGGCGCTTCTCTTGCCTACCGCTCCCCCGGGTCCCGCTGCCACCTGTCAGCCGAGGCAGACAGACCCTGAGACCGGGGCGAAGGCAGCAGCGTGGGGATCCGGCAGGCTGCGGAGACGACAGGGACGCCATGCCCCTAGTTGCGAGGGCGCCGGCAACAGGGAAAGGCTTCTGCCGGCGCACCTCCGCACGGAGAAGCTGCAGAAGGGCAGGCGGGGAGAGCAGGGCTTCCCGCACCCTCCCCACCCCTGCCCTCGCCTCGCCGCCCGGCTCCCCCGGCGGACGGGCGGGCGGCGCCC
>NW_010430448.1:0-2485 GCF_000710305.1 Buceros rhinoceros silvestris
TTACCTCGGTCCCTTGACCCTTAACACCACCCTAGGCTCTTTTCTCTGGAGCACAAGTGTGTGAACCTGGTTGGCTGCGTGGAAACCTGGAGCCACGCACTTCTGGCTGGCTGGCCAAGATGTACCTGCAGGCTTGGCAACAGCTCTCTGCTGCCAAACAGCATGGAGAGCAGTCGAATTTTCCTTAATGAAATGAAGAGTTAATGGGATATTTACCCTCTGCTCAGATGTTGATTTTCACAAAGCTTTATGAAGCTGATATCTATGAAACATTCTTGTAAATTGGTAAGAATTAGTCTGAGGGTTTGGAATTATTTGAGCAGAATCTGACAGACTGAGATCTTTTTTGCCTCATTTCTACAGGAAACCAAAATGAAAACTCTTCTGCCTAAATGTTGGTTTGTTTTGTTTGTTTTGGTTTTTTTATCCCCTTCGATACTGACAAACTGAAAAGTACTTCATTAGTGTCATGAGATCTAGAGACATCCTGTCATTGCTCTTAGAATTAGGTAAATAATTGCTGAATCCTTCTTTGTATCATTAGCAATTTAACTATCGTGAGCGATTCTGGACAAAAACAATGTCTCGGTACTTCTTCAAAATCACTTTATGTCCAGGCTGCCATTGTCTCCTGTGTCCTCTGTGTTTTCTGCAGCATGTCTCTTGAGGAGGACTTGGGACAAGTTAATGTGAAGAGGAGGGAAGTACCCAGATTACTCGGACATAAAAGTTTAAGCTCTGCTTCTCTCCTCAGCATTGCCTGGTGCTCAATTCTCAGCTCTCTGTGCTTGCCACTGTCTACGCCTGCACAAAAGCACCGATCTTCCCATTCACTATGAGGGCAGCCCAGCACCCAGCCAGGGCCCATGGAGATCTGGGGAGGTGTCTTAACAAGCGGCACAGCAGAGCCCCTGTCCTTTGTGAATTCGCTCAGCAGTGCCTTAGAAAATTTGACCCCAAATATGAACAATGACAAGCAATTTGTTGTAACAAAATTCTTTAATGAGCCCTTTAATGTGATGGGGCTTTGGGAGAGTGAGGAATACAAAAGACACTTGCTGACGGGAAAAAAAAAAGTTAAATCCTGGAAATAAATTAAAAAGATTTCCTTTATTGTGCAATAAAATTGGTCTTTTAAAATTTAACCAGTCCTTTCAAAATATTGCTAACTCCCCTCCCACCCTGCTGTGCTGCTACAATTACAGCAGAAAAAAAACTGGGGAGAAAATTATCAGGACAGTGCTGATACTGGTGGTTTTTTAGCGTGCTTTTCTGCCTTAGGTTGCCTAATAGCAGCAGCACCTAAAAATGTTGAAGCACATAATTCGATGACATTTTCCCTATAGCAAATTAGATGTTAGCGGTAGATGTGTAGCAGTTAGATGTCATTCCCCTCACGTGAAATGCATGCTCAGATCCCAGTGTGGCAGCACCAGATGACTATTTCTTAAAGAGGTCTGTCTTCCACAAAGAAATCCCTTAAGTAAAACAGATCATTTAATGTATTTTTGGTAGGAAGAAAAGCCATGATATTCTTGACTTTGGGAAAAGGTCAACCTGCACAGACCTGCATCACCCCTATGTGGTGGACCACCGTGCTTGAGAGAGCTCTGAACTAAAGCATACCTCAGCTCTGAACCTTTTATTTAGAAAGCTCCTTTTATAGCCTGAAAACCTATGATTCAGGAAGTGAAGCACATGCTACAAGAAGTTTTAAGATGATGGTAGAAACTTGCACTTTGCCAAGAAAGTTTCATGTTACCTGTGAACATCCTGCCCTTTTGAATAGTAAGCCGAAGGCAGGACTTATACCATGCTTAGCAATAACCTCGTTAAAATATCTTTAGAAGTCACATGCTGCAGAGTCATAATGGTCCTTTTCTTTTCTAAGCAACTCCGCAAAACCCTGTTCTCATGATGGATAATGTATCTTCTGATTGCGCAGAAAGTGCACATTGGTATTTTGGGGACGTAAAATGTGTGGTTTTGAAATGTTCCAGAGACCAGCATAAATGAAAATACAGGAGCATTATTTCAAACACTGATCATAAAAGTTAGGCTTCTACATTGTTTAAGTTCCTAGATATGAATTACAGAAAGATCTATTTATAATCCTAGTATTAAGCATCTACTCTGTGTTCTATGAAATTATTTGTAACTATTATTCAACCTTGAAATCAGCTTTTTTTTTAGCAACCAAAGTGGAAAGTTCTTTATTAGCTACCATAGAACCCTTCAGTGAGAAGGACCGAGGAACTACTTTGTGCTTTTGCAGGAGGAGAAGTTCATGTACAAAACTCAACTCTGCTGATAGAATTAATAACACCCGTTTCATCCCCCTAGTAGTTCTGTGAGGTGGGGATGAGAGCTATTAAAACATGCATCCTGAACCCATTCTCAAAACCCACTTCAGCAAGCATCACTGCTGTTTCCCACGAAAACCAATTGGTTTATCGTCAGGTCAACAGACAGTCCTCCTCTTTAC
>NW_010430448.1:2609-8134 GCF_000710305.1 Buceros rhinoceros silvestris
CCCTGCTTGCTTAGGCTTTGACCCAGCAATTCACAGTCCCTAATGCCTCTTTCAGGCATGCACTCATTGACTTTGCTTCATCTTCTCCAAAAATAAAAAAATAAAAAATGGAGGGAGTGCAAAGCAAAAAGAGTAATCAGAAGGAATGTGCTGTCTTTGTGGTGGTCTCAGCACTGAATTAAAGGGCAGAGACTCTCCTGTGGCAACATCCTAGCAAGCACAGTTACAACACAGTTTGTTGTAAAAATGGGAAGAATTTTGCAAACATTAGGCTTATTAGGCATCTGCTTTTGTGAAATGAAAATTGGAGCTCAGAGGCCATTCTTTTGCAGAGAGAAATCAGAGGACTCAAAATGCTTTACAAGAGGAGGCAACTTCCATTCTTTCCATCTCCAGACACAGATACCATGGCTGAAGGCAAAGCTCAGAGCAGGAGTCCACACCAGCTGTCCCACCGAGACACTTGACCCCAGGCCAAGGGAGGAAAAGGCTGTGGGAGATTTGGAATATGACTGGAGGAAACAGCTTAACACATTCAGAAAAACAAGATCAGAGTCTTATTTAAGATAAATGGCATTTTGAAGCCTTTAAGTTAAAATACAAATTAAGCCAGCTAACAGATCAGTGTTGGGGCTATGAAGGACTTTGTTTACTAAAAAATCATAACATCAAAACTGAGTGTGGGGAAACAGCAATGACTGATTTCTCCTCCCTGCACTGGCCTGACCCTCAGCACCTTCTCACTCAACCCAGAGACATGAGAGAAGGAGAAAAAAGAAGGGACCCCTGACTTGGGATGCTAAGCCCCATCCCGTCTACCTGGGATCCCTATGCATACTTCAGTCCCACCCCTGAAAGTCTGAGGGCATAATCTTGCTGTCAGAATGTATCAAGGCAAAACATAGTGTGTTTTGTGCTATGGCACATCCACAGACATTGCTTGCTCCTCTAGAGACGTTTCTGCACACACATAATGGCAATAATACCAGTAAAAATCTCCACGGACTGTCGAGTCCAAACCAAATTACTTCTAACCCTTCCAGTTTTCAATTATTCTCTTATTGCTAGGCATAAAGCACCCTGAGGTAGGAGGAAAGATAGGAGATTTCAATAATACTCTGACCTGCCAAGGCTGATATATGTTCTCATTCACATATCAGCTTGTTTCTGCATAAACCCATGGGCTTTTTTCCATTATGGGCTTCCTTCCAACACAGGGCTGTCACATTAGCTAGCAAGTAGCTGAATTCCTAAAAATATTGACAAGAAACATGTCAATGCCCACATGTACAGTGATACCAAACAGATCTCACGCCAGAGTCATAACCTTTTCAAACAGAAAGGACTAGCTGGGAAGCCCTTTGCAGCCAGTCAGGGCTGCTCGCTAGCCAATGCTGGGCTTTGTGGCCAAGGACCTGAACACCTTCAAACCCAAGCACTCTACCTCCACCAAGCTAATGACTTCAGCAGATACAAAACGGGTCCAAAGGCCATATATTTTCTCTTGGACACACACAAGCAGTCCCTAATGATTTCCATGGCACATTGCTATTTTTACATCCTCTTCATTTTTCAAGTATAAAGAGAAGTCACCTAAGTAGCCAAGAAAGTGTGATGAAAGGATCAATTTCAGAAAGATTTTTGCAGCATGAGATATATATGTATGAAGACCTGAAATTATATCCTGCCAGCACCCCAGAGAATCATCTGCAAACTCCCCTGGACAACAACTTTTCCTAAAATATTTTGCAACTTTCTATAGTACGTAATTAAAGGCTGCCTGGCACGAATTTTATTCTGTCCCTTCCTATAGCTGTGAAAGAACTCAGCAGTCCCTAAAACCATCCAAAATTTCCACCTCTCGCTTTTGGCCTTTGGCCTTTTTAAATCCATCCCAACCCATCCCTGTTTTGCTGGTCCTGGCAGCTGAAGTCCCCCTGGATTTTTTCCTGGCCCCTCACTCAATTTCTTGTCCTCCCTTTGTGCATGAGTGCTTCTTTCACATACCCTGGGGCTACAGCTGCATTTGCCTGTGTCACCCCTCACAAAGTGCCCTCAGGATACAGCTATTATTGTTTTCCATGACTCCTACAAGGAACCTTTCTTTGAGGACAAACCCCATACTGAACCCAGTCAAGACAAACAAGGACATACAACTCCTCCCTGAGCTAGCGCCTTGAAGATAAAGGGAGAGCTTCTGCAAAGAGGTTTCTCTGTATGTTGGTTGAAGAATGAAAATATCCAAGAGGGCTTTACAAGATGTGCAGAAATCTGGAATAGCTCAAACATTAACAAGGAAATGCAGTTAGAATTTTGGATGAGCCATCTTTCAGTCATTGAGATTGAATGATTTCATGTTTTCATCCATCAGGTGATGAATTTGTCAAAACGAGACAAAAATATAGGTGTAACATTGATGGTACAAAGACAGAATATATTTCAGTGGGGTCTAATGCCAAGTTGAGGATTTATCAACAAGAAGAAAATTAGGCTGTTGCCAAATGGCTAGTCTTATAAACTGATCCAGTTAAACATAAAATGTTCTTTTTACACCCTTTTTCCAATGTTAAAATAACTTCTTACTGTTTGAAATACATTTGTTCCAGAAGTCTCTAAAAGGCTGAGCCTATGGCAGGATCCACAGCATTTTACTGGCAGCAAGAGCGATAACTGCGAAGAGCTGTGTAACCACCTTGTACTTCCTGAGCTCTGGAGCCAAATTATGCCACAAAATTAAGTGAAGTGGCATGTTGCACACTAGAAAATCAAACAATACTTGGACTGAGACAGGCATCGTACTCGGCAGGAAAACCTTAAAGCAACTTCACTAGCAAAGCATCCTGTATTCTTCATAAGTTGTAATTCCTACCATTACCGATTCTGCTATTGCTGCTTCAAAACAAAAATGGCTAAAATGTTCTTCTGAGAGGATGCATTTATCATACCTGGGGTTTGGCAAAAGAAAATATTATCCATTCTTGGATTTATAAATTCTCTGAGATATTTTCATTGTGGAAAAGCAAAATCTTCTTCCAATATAGACATCTAGTCTATTTACATTTCTGTCAGCCCTAGAATTCTGCAAAGCCAAATACATTTTCCCTGGAGTACAGCCCAGCAAAGAATTGGTGAATAGTTTATAACAGTGCCTTAAGTCTCTGTTATTAGCTATACATTTGGAATAGGACATTTCCTGAGCCCTCATTTACTGCCATAACATTACAACACTAAATCAAGTTTGAAGTATTTGTTTGCTCGCTTCTTGGGGAATTTTCCTCATTTAAAGGTACATTGCTTTGTTGTACAGAGAAGCGAAAAGAGACAAAGAGCGAAAGACTCTTGTTTTGAAGGAGGAAATACGATTTTAGCAGTTACATTACATGTGTAATAAAATAAACGTATATAATGTGTACCACTTCACATGTAAAACTTAATTTGTATGAGGGCTTTCTAATCTCAAAAATAGAAAACATCATTCCCCTTAGTTTTCTATTAAAGAATTGACAATTAAAAAAATCGACAGTAATAAAAATCACGAACATCAGTATTACTGTAGATGAACATGCATGGGACAGTTTGGGCAGAAATACTGTGTCTATCAAGGGAAATTACTCCCTTGGTAATTTAATTTAAACACAACATTTGGGAGGGTTTGGATTTAAGCTCGTCAGATTTCTTTTACTTTGGATGCATTAATATTTTTTTTCTTCCTTCTTCTGTAGCTTGCATTTTTTTGGAGTGTCAGGGACTGCAATTTGTTTCACTAAAGCCAAAAATGTGGTTTTGCTTTGTATACTTAACACTAGTTTCTATGTAAGATACACACTGGACAAATCTCAAGTAAAGGTCTCTTCCAGCAGAAGGTCAGACGTTTGGTGCCTTTTCCATATGTTCTGCACTGCGTTGCTAGCTGGCTGTGTGTTGAAAAGGAGCTTTGAGAAAGAAATCAAGTCCTCCTTGCACATCTGGAAATGTTGATGGTCAGCTAGATTTTAAAGCATTACGGTCATTCTCCACAGCAAAGATTCAACATACCTTCAAGGCAAAAGCAGTGATTTCCAAATGCTCATGACATTCCAGTGGTCATTTGAAATGAAGAAAGAATAGATTTAAAAAAACATGACAAATGACCTTACACCTTTCAGAGTCCCTGTGTGCTCCTGCCAGTGTCTAAAGTTTTACACTGCTATCGCGGTAAGACAAAATACTTTTGTTGTTGTTTTTTACAGTGATTTGAAATTGTCAATATAATTTACATCATGAAGCTCGTCCTGAAAAAAATTAAAGAAAAAGGAAGACAGAAAAACATTCTCAGGCAAGAAGAAAGCTCCGTTTTTCCTTAAGTACCTAAAGACAAATGTGGCTGAGGTGGAACAAACAAGTTGTCCTATACACCCCTAATTAAATAAAAAGATACCATGCTTTTGAAGATGAGAATATCTATGGATAAAACCTCTTTTATTCACAAAGTACCGTGTTTTATGTACAAGGCTGTTAGAAAATCTTCTTTCATTTCAAGAAAGCATTGTATGTTTATTCAGTCTCCTGGAATATATAGAAGGCACATATGGTGAGCATTTTTGGACCATCAGTCACATTGTAGTTCATCAGTCAAATCTGTGCAATGTAAACACTGTCCAAAAGAGCAAAGTTCTTTCATTTTTTTAATATAAATGGTAATATTATTTATTTAAATAGCGGCGGATTCTGCACTGAAAACATGTTCATTTTTTCAGTGTGTTTTTCACCTGACATGCCTTCAAGAGGCATAATTTTTCTGAAAAGGATGGGAAGGCCCCTCTAAAAATCAAGTTCTCTGCACCTGAAAATATAACATCAGAGATAGACAAAATCATTGCTTTAGTTAACTGTTGGCTGACTCCAGGCTGCAAGACCCTCTCTACTTTCTCAAAGCCTCTGTATTTCATGCTAGGATCAGTGATTCTCACTTCATTTTGCTTGGCCCTCTTGTTGGGCTCTTTTAATTTGCTTTTGACATTGAAGTGTTTTTACTGAGAAGATTTTACACTGGTCTGTATCTTATTTGCAGCTAATCTGTCCGTCTGGTTTTCTAATATTGAAAGACATACAGTCAGTATAGAGCCAGCAGGTTACAGGAGATCCATGACTATAATTTGCAGTCAGCTGAAGTCACGTAACTGCAACACGACCAGGTAATCTGGGAGCAGGCTGAATGCCGTGCCCTGGGAGCTGTGTGGTGTTTGCACACGCTGCATCCAGTTTGGTCCAGTATTTTGTTCCGCCCAAGATAAACTCTCTTAAATACTTGCATTCTTAGATATGGGCAGATCTTGAAGGCTTTAGATCAAATAGAGTTTGACTTGCAAAAATTTTGATGTATTGGGTTAACTGCTGCTGACCTGCCAAACTGAGGAGAAGCTCATAAAGCCCTTTATAAGGCTTATCTGCCAGTGCAAGTTTGAGAGGTAGCATTAAACGGGAGACAGGCAGCGTCAGCTATTTGGCTGTAGATGTGAACAGCAAAGCAGTAACCTACTGTGTTG
>NW_010430448.1:8218-15050 GCF_000710305.1 Buceros rhinoceros silvestris
GGAACACATGCAAAGATGGCTTCAAAGGCATCAGATCTCTATTGACCCCCATTTGTACCACTCCCAGTGGATGCTAACCCCAAGTACAAGTCTTCTAAGGCACAGTGTATGCTTTGGAGCAGAAAGGTAGTGCCAGCTCTGAACTCAAAACACTTTCCTTCACCTTCCCAAAGGCTCTGCTTTGAGGGTCAGGCTCTCTTGTCCCTCTCTCCAATTACATTTTTATGTATAAAATTATTGTCTGTTTTTAAAATAAAAAAGTTTACAGAATGTTTAAAAAATCTCTAAAGATAACTTTAAAGTTATGGAATAAACTGTTCAAATGCTGTGTAAACTGTATTTTAAAATGACCAGTTGTGGTAAATAATTTGGAGCACAGATAAACAAGAAGGGTATTTTTTTCAGCATGCTAGGCCAGTTGTTTGTGAAACATTCTTCAAAACCTCTTGAGAAAATGCTGAAAGAGATGTCGCAGAGCTGCAGGGAAGTGTCAGGCTCCATGGGGCAGGCAGACTGGAAGATGACACCAGCACGATCCACTAGGGCAGTCTGAGCCCAGACCACGAATTGCAAAAGAAACCTCTGGGAAGTCAAGGGAAACACAGTCCACTAAAGTCATCTGAGAGCAAGTCTTTCCCAAAGCTAAAACTAGCTACGTAGGGTATGGTTTGGGTGATGGTGAGAGAGCAAAGGGTGCACCCTGGGCATTGTTGTCCAGCTTTGGCTGTGGCCTGTGCAACAGTCAGAGCTCGCATGTCCGGTCTACTTGTGCCTACAACAGCAGTAATGGTGAAGGAAACGGTCGTGGCACCCTGCAGATATTCCCTGAGGCTTGTGTTTCAGGTTCTCTCTTCCTTTACAAGCTATGGATTGATTTTAAAGGGCTTTAGCGTAATAGGCTTATCCCTGGCCATGTTTAATCCATTAATCTTTTCGACATGCATTAGTTCACTAAGAGGCAAGGCCAATTCGTGATGACAGTGAAAAAGAGACCACGTTCAGTAGTAATTGTTTCCATGTCAAAGACCAAGACCTAATCTGCATAAGGGTAAGATGTTCCTTTTAAAGTTTAGCATGACCAGGAAAAACTATTGATATTTCAGGTATTATTTTATCTCACATGTGGCCTTTAGATCTAAGAAAAATTAAAAAGCAATTAATGGTCAGCTCTGATTTGCCTCTGGGATTTCCTGAGTCTCCAGCACCTCCAGGCGGATCAGCCTTGTCACTGGCCACCCTGGTGCTAAAGCCATTGCTGTTGCTGCACAAGGTGAAGAGTCAGCAGCTAAATTTTTGAGATACGGATGGAATTTCCAAATATATCTCCAGGAAATTTCCTGTTATCAAGTATCTAACCATTTAACAAAGAACAGATGATTGATATTAATAACACTGAGGTAAAGTTGATGATCTTGATCATAGTGTTGTGCCTGTGCTGACTCAGGGCTTGCTGACGTGTTATGCTGAGACATTGTTCCTTCAGCTGTATTTTATACTTCACCCACTGCCAGTAAAGCTCAGTTCCCTTGAGTATTACCAGCATTTATGCTCCTAGAATTGATTTTAAATTAAATCCTGTGTCACAAATAGACAAGAGCAAAAGCATGAGAAGACAGAGGGCAAGACTGTAAATTCATTATCCTGAATGGGGCTGTTGGACGCTTGTGACCTTTAGGCCCATGACTCCAGAGCAGAGATCATGTGTAGGACAGCTATGCTTCTTCATCAGGCTGTGACCCCGTGCTGTCCAGGCCATGCCTGCTACACCACTGCGAACTCTGTCCCATGCACATGCTCTCATCAGAGCCACACTGTGGTGCTCACCCATCAGCACGACCATGTGGGTGCAGAGCAAGCTGGGAGCTGGGCAGTGTTTCTTGGTACAGCAGCTTACAGGCTAGGGGTAGGGCTGCGCTCGGCCAACCAGACCAGTGAGTCTGAGTGCCTTCAAACTGAAGAGAGAGCTAGACCCAGGTGTCCTAGCTCAAGAGACAACAGGAACGGAAAGCAGCAGGCCACTTGCTTCTTCATCTCTTGCCATTCTTTACAAGAGAGAAGCACCCTCCACTGCTTTACAAGGGGCTGTCATACCAATGGCTGTTAGATGCACACTGTGAGCCTCAGCATGCTAGGTACCACAGGGGACTTCAGCAGAGAAGCATCTAGTCCTGGATTCAAGTCCAGCCAAAGACCTGAAGCAGTGAGCTGGCACTACTGGGAAAGCACTACAGGAGCCCCAACTTCCTGGAAAGCCTGATGAAAGTGGGAAGTCTATGGCATTTGAGTACTTCCAGGATGGAAGAATAGCTGAGTAGTGTCTTTGTGAACCTGAGCTTTCCATAGATGTCCCAGATGCTGCTCAGTTTGTGGGAGTTCCTTCATCGAACTGATCATAAGTGTTTGTCCAAGACAGAACAAGCCACTGATGCCTTATCTGTTCATGTGGTGACCAGCACAGTCTTTGGTTCTGTCTCTCTGGGCCGAGTAACACAACTTGTTATGGCTGAGCATTGCAAGAGGCACACAACCCACCCACAAAGGCATCATGCCACAACCCACAATACCACATTGAGGAGCTGAAAGCTAACTTACACCTCTCAATCTTGTGCTAGAACAGGCAGCAATGTTCCAGCAAGCCAACGGGGAAAAACATTACCGCCTCATACCAGAGCCCCATTCCTCTATCCTGACTACAGTATAGCCCATCCTTGCAGAAAACCACTTCTGCAGTCCGGTGCATAGAAAAAGACACTAGTTTAGCTAACATTCTTGTGTCTCTACTTCGGCAGGAGGAGAAACAGCTCCAAACCAGCTCCACTGCTAAAAACTCCAGTGTCAACGCTGCTTCCTTCTGTGAGCAGGGAACAAGACTGGATGCCTTGTACTCGGTTCTTGTCAAACTTCACACACAACAAACACAGCATGCCATCATTCTTGTTTCTCCCAGTGCAAGGAGGTTCCCGTTTGCTTTGTTATCAGATGTTATTTCTTGGCTTTGATACTGTTCCCAGTTAAGTCAATAGGAATTTTGTCTTTAAATGTGATGGAGCAGCATTATACCCATTCCAGCACTTGTGTGCTCTTCAGGAGAAGCCTCTTATGACTCTTCAGGATATTGTGCCTGGAGTATTGTGGCTGCTCTGCTTTTCAGTTTGTCAGTGTTATATAGCCGTTTAGGTTTTAGTTTAGCTATGTTTCACACACCTCATCCAAACCCACAGGCATTTGATAACTGAAACGCCTACAGAATTAACAAGTTGCAATACCTTCTTGCAAAAATGAATCAGTGCCCTTGTCAAAGCTTGACTATTAACCATTAACTTTTCAGCTGGATACAAAAACTTTTAAAGAACATATTAACAGATTAATCTGGCAGTGGATTTTCAAAAGCCATTAATGAAAAGCTTCACAGAAGGAGCACTAAAAAAATGATGAGCCATTCCTGGGGCTAGTTATGAAAACATTCACCCTTAAGCAAGGAAATATTAGTTATCCAGCCAGCTTTGAAAATAGATTGACTGTTGCTGCTTTTAAAAACAGCTCCAGAAAGACTGTGAGAACATCTGTTGGTGTTAAACTGAAAAAATCTGGCACCTGAAGAACTGTTACATTCAATGTAAGGACTGTCAGACCCTGCAATATGTCCCACAGTAAGAACTCTGCAGTGCAAAGCGGGTTATGTCAGACTCACAAAGAAATATTAGGCTCTGGATACAGCAGATAGATAGAACAGAAATTTTACATGCTCTTAGTGGGGAGTACAGGCAAAGCGACTTGCTCAGGCTGCGACTTTGCTGCAGAAATTAGCTTTAGAAAAAAGCTGTGCCCCATCCCATTAACCTATGATGGTGGTTAAAAAGCCCTACAGTCCCCTGTTCCTCTTTTGCACTGACTGCTGGATAAAGCCTGCGCACCTCCTTCTGTAGGCAGGGTAGATGGGGAACTGGCTCCAGGGCAGCAAGCAGGACCAGCAAACGTGTAGGTCCTCCTGTGTGTCATGCAGAGAGCTGGCAGTATTGCCTTTCCCTCAAGGCAGGGATCAGGGAAGCAGATACAATTCAGCTGGTAATGATTTATTGAGTTGTAACTAAAACAGAGCTTGTAGCAAAGCTGCATTTTAACCCGTGACTTGCTGGTCACATAAAACATGCCAGTACATCACCTGCTTCTTCCTGGAAGGACCCCTGTGCTCTCTGGGTGAGGGGAGGACAGTTTCTGCAGGCAGGAAGGGCTCACACAAAGAGATGAACTCCTTAGCCTCATCTGACCATCAGCAGTGCAGAGCAGCACTAGATGTTCTGTCCCCGCATCAAAGGACAGAGCTCCCCTGCTGCTAGCTGAGCTGCTGGTGCCTGAGTGCATCCTAACTCTTGCTGGCTGCTCACCCAGTGCACTTCGACTGAAGCATTGTAGGACATGGTCTCTGCACAGCTCAGGCTGCAGATGTCCTCTCCAGCAGGCAGGCGGCAGAGGAGCAGAAAGCTATCCCTGGCTGGCATGGAGGGAACCAAGAGATGCATGTGGCCAGGGATGAGCCTCAGGTAGCAACAGCAAGATGAAGCAGTGGGAGAGGACCAGACTGCAGGTCTGGGTGTTTCCCAAGACAGATGCCAGAATATTCAGGTTTCCCTTGCTAATTTCTGCGCTGCAGCTGCTCATCACCAACAACAAACCCTGCAGCAGTTAATAATTCAGGCTTTTGAATTCCCATATGGAGATGGGAGAGAAGAAAGGGAGTGGAGGCTTCTGAGGGTAGCCCAACTTTGTTCTGAGTTTACCGAAGCGTATTTTGGGACCAGCATGCTGCAAGGGGGACAGAGCCTTGACCACAAAATGGCTAAAAGCCCTTTAACAGATTTTACAAAGGGAGTGGTCTGGGAAAGTTTTAGAAAATGAGAAAATGATGCAACTTTCTCTGGGAGTTGGAAAATACTAGAATATATGTATAGTGTGTATTGAGTATAATGATTGTTGGTTGTGACTCACCGGCCACATAAACTTCTGTAACCCCGAATCTTCCACGAAACAGGGGGAAGAGAAACAGGGAAAGTCATCAACAAAGACTTGTTTTCAGTGTGGTTTTTTTTCCTCCTGTCTTTTCCAATCTTCCTGGTTTGGGTTCTGTACACAGAATTGTATTAATCAAATGGAAATACTTGCCATGAAAATACTACAGCTTTTAGTGTAAAGCTAGAAAGCAGCTTTGCATCTTCTTGCAGAATTGGGGGTGAGGCGAGGGGGAGTGGGAGGGGGGAGGTTGTGTGTTTGTGTGAAAATATTTGCATCAAAAGGTTTTTTGGTTTGGTTTGGTTTTTTGCACTGATCTGTGTACATGCTCTTAGCAGTAGGCCAGTGAAAGTGCTAGAGTACTGCTCTCTACCTGTTTAACCAGCACTGGGCACCGAAGGTTTTACACTCATATATCATCTTCACCACACAAGCTTTTTGACTAATTAAGGGGCATCCAACCAAGAAAGAAAAATCTATTTGCCAACAGCAAAAAGGTCAAAGGTTGAGAATGAAATATTTGTAAATAGTCCAGGGCTGAGAATTATTCCTTTAAGAAACTTAGAAGAAATGTCAAATAATGAATATATGAAGTGTTCGCAATTTGCACTTTTGGGAAGTAAAACCAACTAATCTGCTAATTACAGTTGTTTGCCTAATGGTAGGCAGGATCTTCACATATGACCTAAAGGCCATCTACTACAACCTCGAAAGAACTTGTAGAGGATTGATGTTAGGACAGGGAAGAGCAGCTTCATTTAGCTCTGTTCTCATTGTGCGGAAAACTTAATTTTCTTCTGTATTTTTTCTTGATTGCTTTATTTGGGTGGTTTGCTCCTATTGCATTCTGGGACTTTTTGCTTCCCATAAGTAACACCTGCTATCAAGAAATCTCCGGGTCACATTGTGTGTAGATGCTGCAGTCTTGTGTTTAAGGACTTGTTAGCTCTAATGCAAATAATGTGTTTTAAGTGGTCCTCACTTAAAACACTAATTTCCATGCACTAATTTCCATACACTGCTCTACAAGAAGCCAAGAAGAGAGTGGGCCTCAGCAAAACATGCTCTTGGAAGCCAGCTCTGCCAAGCAAGCCTGTTAACAGGGTTTTGAATAAAACAGAGGCATGCAAAGACCAACAGGCATATACCCTATGCATATTCCTGCAAGTCATAGATTGCTATCTATAGATCTTAACCCAGTTAGAAAAAGAGCAGTCTGCCAGGCTATCATATGCAGAAGAGCTATCTCATGGGGCTCTGCTGCTTAGGCACCAGGAAATAGCGAGGAGCCCACACCAGGCCAAGTGGGTTGGAATGTGCCAACAGTGCAAGTGCCAGACCTCTTAACAGGGAAATTCTGGGGAAGCTGAGGCTTTCCAACACAGTTTTCTCTGCACCGCCACCCCCCACCCCCAGCATTATTTTCGATTTTATCTGGCTTGGATTAAGTAAATGGTTTTCATCCAGTTATTATTTCAACGGGGCCCAGGAGACCTTCTCAGGCATCTTAGTAATTTCTAATAAGTCTCCTGTGAATGCAATGCAGGCACAATACTGCCTAACAACACCAGCTCAAAAGCTCTCCTGCAACAGACCTGCACCACAGGAGCTGGATTGGTCGGGGGAGGAGGTGGCTGCCCCAAGCAAACATGCTGGGTGTCAGCAAGCCCATTCCCATCAGTGGGTTGAGGAAAAGGGCTGACACTGCCTCAACATTATCTCACTGATCAGCCAGCTCCTGAGCGCGGCAGACTGTGTGGGTTTTACCAGCACACAGAGCTGAGGAAAATCAGACCGCACTTACCCTACTCAGCAGGAATACGAG
>NW_010430448.1:15149-15575 GCF_000710305.1 Buceros rhinoceros silvestris
TACGAGGGAAGTTTTCAGGAGTGGAAGCCTTTTCTAAAATAGTATTAAAGTATTAAATGTTAAAAACCGGAGATGTCTCTACATGACAGTGCTGGAGACTACACAGTAATCACTAAAAATATCTGTCTAAGCTCAACTTCACCCAGGACATGATAAATCCATCCTGGTTTGTGATTTGTGCAAAACTGAGGCACTCACCCCTCACACTGTCCTGTGGATTCGATGTAGGCATCTGTATGTTCTCACCACATACGTAACCTGTCACTAGTGCCCTCTTGCTGCCCTCGCCTCAGCCAAAAAAGAGAAACCATTGTCTCTCTGTGGTCACACCATCACATCAGTAAGGCCAGTGTAGTAAAAGTGACCTTGTAATTTTCCTCTGTTGTTGCCATTGTGGAAAATATTAGTACCAGAATTGTGGCCACA
>NW_010430448.1:15705-18181 GCF_000710305.1 Buceros rhinoceros silvestris
TTTCTGATTTCTCTTCTCTGAACACATAGGAATGACCTAGGGCCTCTTAGTGTGTTTTACATCAAAGACTGATGAAGAGTCCTGACAGCCTTGATGTCAGAGCTGTAAATAAACCATTAATCACACTGCCATTCCAGGGAACAGCCTTCTCCCAGAGGGCATGAACCTTCTTCAGGTCACTAATATAAACCACATCTCCTCTAATCCGGTGGGGTGGTGGTAATGTCAGGGCTTTCAAGGTGGCCTGGCTCTGTGTTGATGGGACACTCGAGTACTCTCATTTTAATGCATAGGTTATTGTTATGGTTGCATGAATTATAAACGGTCAATGAATGGAGAAGCAGTTACAGTGAAATAAATAAAGTGCATTGCAGTTGGAATTACAGAGAAAAGTGGAAAGAATAGAAGGCTCTGTGTCCTGTTAAAACTTCTTCGGAGTTGAGTACTGCATAAAAGCATAATGCAGAGGTGTAAGAGAAACAATAGGGCCAGGGATCGGTCAAGCAACTGGAACAACATGGTTCTAGTAGACACTGAAGAGCCTAATGCCATGAACAATACCAAAAATGTGTCTAGCAGTAGAGAAGAATCTGATTTTTAAATCAGTGCCATGCAACTGCCTTGTCAGCAGTATTCTGTGTCATGATACACTGTGGAAGCCTATACTCCTCAGTAAGATTGTCAGTGGAAGCAACGCATTATGTATACACATACACACACAAGAATTATATGTACATAACACGTATGTTATAGATACTGTACATACATTATACTTATTTTGTACTTGTACATACGTACATATATATTAAAATAACATATTAGGGTGATTTGGAAATACAGCTAAAACCAAACTCAGTTCAACGTACACTCTGTAGCTGGACTGTTCAGCCATCATGGGTGAATTGCAAACAGAAATCTGGTCTTCTGACAGAGCAGCTTTGGCAGTGGGAACTGCCCCATTAAGCACAGCCGTCTGCACCTCCCAGTGAAAAAACAGCATAGAAATGATGATAAGAGGGAGATGGTTGCTGCTTCCCTGCATTAGAGACTCCTGAGGGCTGTTTGTAATTCCCAGAAGTTGTTCAAAGTAGCCCTAAATCGGGGAGCTCAGGGCTACTCTAAATTATGTTAATATTATTTTTTGTAAAATTGTAAAATTTAAAAAAAAAAAAAAATGTAAAAAAAAGTAGTCCCAACCGAGGGCATGAGAGCCAGCTGGCACTGGACATTTTCACACACTCCCTCCACACTCCTCAGCCTGGCACAGAGACTGCTACCACAGCTTTCTGCTACCAGAGGAAACCCCCACCCTTTCCCTCTGGAGTCTGAGCCTAGAGTTAAAGGCTGCATAGTGTGCTTTACGTATTCAGTCCAGACAGCACGGTTTTGAAGCCACACGCTCAGAAAACCTCTGCAGAACGGAGAGGGCAGCGGGTGGCTGCAGGCTGCTTGGGCATGTCACAGCCCTCCTCTGGACAGGGCCTCTGAGGTATGGCTAGGAGGGTGCTCACACCATCTCCCTGGCCTCCCCCAGCGTCACCAGCCCTGTTGGTTTTAGGACTCCCAAATGAAATGCAGTATCTCACAACTTGACTTCTCTAATTACTTTAAAGCCTGACACTTACTAAGCCGGGAGGGGGCTGAACTGGATCTGCACAACCTGGGCTACTGTCCAAGGGCAGATTTCTTACCAAGGAAACCACCCCACTGCTCTGCTCGGCTTTGCATACCAGGTACTATAAAAGCCTAAGCTCTCATCAGCTCCACAAACACAGCTAATAAACTACTCACATCTCAGGCAACTAAATCACAGCTCTGCTGTGTTCCATCCACACAGTTAGTTCCAGGACTAAGTCTCTGAACTTCCTCCACTAAAGCTTTGTGTGACCCTCACTTGTCTTATGACAGAACAAACCAGTGGGGGGGGGAGTGCATGTTTGCATAAGGTTGACTGTAAAAGCCTGACTCCCTTGCCTGATGCCTTAACCAGGACCAGAAGATGAGATTACCGACTTGGAATGGAGTTTCTTAAGAGGGACAGGAACTAATGTTTTTTTATGCTGAAGCACGGATCACTTGTGGAGTCCAAAATGCTGCTATTTAAAAATGCCTTTTGCAAACAAAGGGTCAAAGAGTTTCCATGCTGTCCAAAAAATCGCTCTCACTATAACCATACAGAGGTCAGGATTCAGCATCGTCCAACAGTGAGATTCGCGAGCTGGGCCTCCCACGAGCATCTTTGGGGGGCAGAGCAGAAGGTAAGCTGCCTTCCACTTTCGTCAGCAGTTCAGCTGCGTTCTTCTAACTCAGAACGACATGGTCTGCATACTTAGGTTTTCAATACAACTTTCATTTCAATTTTAAATTTTAAGTTTTTTTAAAATAGCTACTTCAAGGCTTTTCCACACACCTCCAGCATAATCTTCTGAACTTGAACTCAATTTACAGGCCAGAACCCCACTTTAAAAATAATTAT
>NW_010430449.1:0-13257 GCF_000710305.1 Buceros rhinoceros silvestris
CCCCCCCGCCCCGGGAGGCTTATTTATTTATTAAAACTATCAATCAATATTCTCAGCATTTCAGGTGGTTCAGAGGTTTTTTGTTATTATGGTTTTTTTTCCTGTACCTCTCCTTATCAGTTCTTCCCTACTTTCTCATCAGTGTAACTCTAAATAGTTTTAGATCCTTCATCACATTTTATTACTCGTGGTCATGTCTAATGCTTTTAGAAGCCACAAACAAAGCCACATTTCTAATGCGGCAGTCATTGCACAAGCATGCAGGGAGCCGTGCAGCCCTTTCCCGACACTCGAGGTACTCTGGGAAGTTTTCAAAGAGGAGCTCAGTGTACACCTACAGTTGAATTTGAATGGGAACACCTCACTGTACAGCTGTGAACATCTTCCACATAAAATCCAGTGGAATTCAGAAAGGCTTTAAAAATAATAGTAATCTATTCTGGGGAAAAAAAAAATTCTCCCAAACAAACTTCCTTTCTGTCATATTTTATAGGATTTCTCCATAATATATGTTAGAAGGCAAAAGCCAGGCTTATAGACTAACAAATATGAGGGAAATGGTTAAATGAAAAAAATACATTTTTTAAAATAACAAAGTTGCTCTTCTCTTTTTCCATTTATTATTTGGTCTTAAACTTAAGATTTCTTCCTTTTCACAAGCCTGTTACCTTTTCTCCCCTGCTACATAACTTAGTAAAGAGCTCAAACTACCTGATGAGAATCACAGGTAAGAAAAACCCACACATCTGTGCAGCATGAAAAAACATCAGTGGCAGAGTCACTCACAGCAATGCTTTACCTGCCTGTGAGTTAGAATTCTGATGGGAGGAGACTGGGAATAGGAGAATATGAATTCAAACTTTATGAGCATAAAGTTTGGAGTTTTCTGCTCTATGCAGAAGAAATGCAGAACTAATTCATAATACAAGTCCAACCCTACAAACTTCCTAGCAGGCAGAAGTTGCAAGGATTAGATTGCTGTAAGTGATGTTACAAATGAGCCATCATTCTTACTAATTGTGAATGCCAGTTTCTGTGGAAGCCGTAAGGGCCAATACCAACAGCTGCATTCGGTAAAGCATCTGGGCTCAAGTGTAGTTGCTACCATGCTGTCATCATGCAAGAGAGTATCTCTGTCACAAAGCCAAGAAGCCACAGCAGAACTCAAGATGTTAAGAAAACAGACTCAGAGGCTAATGCAATTTGTGCGAGATTTACTGCTTTCAGAATTAATAAAACACAATCACTCTTAGATACTGCTCATATAAAATGTTCAGTTATGTCTCTATAACTTAGAAAATTGTATATGAATGGGTATGTCAATTTGAATATTCCACTTGTACAATTATTTGCTAGATACATGCAGTTCAGCAATGCTGCACAAGCCAGCACTTAGAAGCTCAAACAAAAGGTGCTTTTTAGATGACCATTTCAAAAATCATTACTGATTATACACAGGTTTTACCATTGATTCCTTTGTGTTCCTTCAAAATACCAACTGGTTGACCAACCCGAGGAGCATGGTGAATTCACCCGTGGGGTTTCTTCACTGGTGTTTATGCATGTCACACCCCGGCTCCACAGGCTTCAGCTGTTGTCCCGCAAGAGCCTCTATTTCCAAAAACCCCAATAGAAACAAATAAAAAAAGCCCCAAAATACAAAACCCCAAAGATTTGCCAAACCCTTAGAAGATTATGTGTAACAAAAAATCTCATCTAATCAGGTCCTTGCTGGACATGTCCATGTTGTAAAACTACAGCGTTAAACAGCAGCAGCTGACACTCAGGTAAGTTTTAATGCAGAGTAAGGAAGCAAGTTTACATTTTATCCCTATGCTGCATAACCCCATAGCACCACAGCAGCTGGATTACTCTCTCTGGAACAGAGCTGACTACTGTGGGGAAGACATGGGGAAAATACTTGGAAATATCACTGAGATTAAAAACCTGCGGTGGTATTTTGTCCACCACAAGAAAGCTTGTTGTTGTATGGCTCTGGCAAATTAAAATCATAACACTTAAAGGCTCAGTGCTATGTATTATGGTCAGTACATTTCCAAAAACACCTCATACGTCCACTCCTACAGAGAAGGAAGAAAGCCAATGCCATGATTCAAGTTCCCATGCTTTCCTTCTCCTTCCTCACATTTAAATTCCTAAAGTTTTAGTTGTCCTTGATTAAAAAGATAAATTACTTTATAAAAGACAACTAAAACCAGAGCTGACATTTCCCCTCAACTTCCACTGCTACTTTGCAAAAATAAGCTTCAAAGTTTGACAAACAGGAGACCTTAAGAACTGCCCATTTTTAACCTTCTGTTGGTTCAGAATAAAGACAGATGAGGCCAGAACTGGT
The DNA here is from genome assembly GCF_000710305.1 of Buceros rhinoceros silvestris. Classification (NCBI taxonomy): domain Eukaryota; kingdom Metazoa; phylum Chordata; class Aves; order Bucerotiformes; family Bucerotidae; genus Buceros; species Buceros rhinoceros. The sequence continues at coordinate 2,357 of NW_010430449.1, forward strand.
ATTTTCAGTTACAGCACCTCAACTTGTTGGTGGCAACACCACCCACATTCCTCTACACTTCTGGAATATAGAGAATTTGGTGATTTTTACCAAGCCGTCCAGTCCTAACATGTAAGTGCAAAATCCACAGAAAAAAAGAAAGGAAAGGTTTCAGTAATTTCTGTTACCACTCTAGTTAATATCTATCAATCTACTTTTTTTTTTTTCTAGAAAAAATATGCAGAAAAAGTTTGAAACTGCAGATCCTCATTCTGTCACAAATAAATTCTATAAAGGTCGACATCTCAGAAAAATCAGTTGATGTATAAATGTGTTAGTTTTGATTTGTTTGGTCTTTTTGTTTTTAAGGCAAGCAAAGTAGATAAGCAATGAAGCTAGTTTAATCACTTCTCAGGAATAAAAGGAGAGCAACTCCTCTACTGGGCAGGTAGTTCACTCCATTCTTGCTTTTAAGATTTTGTACATTGAGGACTCCAGGTCGGGGACAGCATAATCAAGAACTATTTCCTCAAGCTCTACATCAAGGCTACAACTCACCTACAGTGAACCTCCAGCTGACATGGCTGCACACCACTGCAGAAGGCTGATAAATGTGTTAAAATATTTAATTTTAACTGAAAAAGAAAAACAAAGCCAAATTAATTTTAACAACGCAAGGCAGGTAACCCTTTATAGAAATTGAGTTCTAGCCATTCCAGGAGCTGGCAATATTAAGCATCAGTAACTTGGCCTCTCTAACAGCATCTCTAGTGCACACTCTGATGGAGTCCTAAGTGTTTTAAGAATAAAATAGTAATCACAAAGTATTTCTGCTACTTACTACATACAACCTCTTCTTCAGAATAAAGACTCTATCTAAAAACTCCCTCAGATACAGTCTTTTTCACCAAAATAGTTCTTCCTTGCCAAGTTGATCAAATCTGTCGATAAAAATGAAATTTCCAATTTCAACATTATATTTAAAAAAATTACACCTTTTGTCTTCAAACATCTGAGGCTTCCCTTCTGTAATGACTGTCGCGTAGACATGCTAATGTACAGAGGACAACCTTCAGAATTTGGATGCGGAGACTCGGGGCATTTATACCCCACAATGGACCCATCACTGCAACAGTTAAACCTTTCTCACAGCAGACAGAAATGATGTTTTACATGAAATGCTGTAGGATCTTAAATCTGGTTTTATTTGGCAGGATTTTGTCTGCAGCGCAGGCAGGACAGCCCAGCAGCTAAGGCTGGGCTGTGGCCAGAAACAGTAAAGGCACTAAAACACAAACCTGCCGGGAAATGAAACTCTGGCCGAATCCTCAGCTACTGCCTGCACGGGCCCACGCAGCTCTGAGGAGCGACCACGTGGCTGGGACAGCCTGAATAACTACGTGTAGCACAACGGCGCTTCTACTGCACTCAAAACCACAGCAAAACTAAAACTGACAGCTCTCATACTGTAAACTCTTTCAGAGAGGGGGGAAAAAAGGCATTTAATGAATTGGATTTTGTTGTCTAAATGTCTTTAAGGTCTGCCCTTCAGCATCTTACATGTTTTAAGATGAATAAATGCCTTTAATAACCTGGATTTAGCCATCCTATGATTCTAAGTCTCAGCTAATGACTTTGCTTCTTTGTCTGCCAAAGTATGAAAGTTATGAAAAACCCCAAAATTTAGAGAAATACAAATAAAATGTCAGATATTATCAAATACCACAAAATTCAGTTTTACAAGAGATCGTTGGTTCATTGGTAGACTAGCTTACAAGGTATTTTAAGCTGAGAGGCAGTTTATAGAAGCTCTGAACAGAAACACAATACTGGACGGACTGGACAAAGTTCTCTTACAGAAGGATATCACTGAAATTCATATGTCATGGCTGCATACTTTACTCACTTCTTTTTCATGCTAAGGAGAATTCCCTCATCTTCTTACAGCTGAACTGCAGAAAATTCACTGTTCTGCAGCTGAATGGAAAAACTTTAAGAAAGCCAGGATTGGACAAGACTCGTGAGTCACTCCAGAGCTATCCAAAGGGATACAGAGGTCGTCCGCTGGCTAGAACGTGGGCTGAAACAGGCACTGATTTATTTTCCAAGAATCCCAGCAAGAGGCACTCTCAGGGGAACGCGAGACAAGAGACTCTGCCACGATCGCAGCTACAAAGATGACAACAGCTAAGAAATTCTGGCAAGCATTAGTGGCTACAGTAGTAAGTAAGTCAGTACTGTGCCCTGAACCCTGGAGAATGCAAGAACTGTGCAGGAAGCAAGACATTACAATAGAGGAACTGGGACGAGGGTTTGTCAGTCCTAAATGCGTTTATTAATTGATTTATCCATATGCTCTCTTATCAAAGAAAAGATGCAGATTTAGTGTTTGGAGTCTATGACTGTTTGAAGGCAGCTTTGGACATCCTGCTCTGAATTACAGAACTAGGGGGTGTTCTTGCTAGGAAGGAATATAAGCAGTGTTACATTTGCTGATGCACTCAGTTCACCTACCCACCTCATTCCACAGCAGTGCTGAACTCCTGTTACTGTTTTCAGACCAGTGAAAAAGACAGACATGTAGGACTACCTGATGAAATGAAAAATGGGGAATATAAAACTTGATTATACTATAAAGCAGCCTTTCTGTTTTACGTTATGGATCAGACTGAACTAGGTTAAATGCAAGAATTTATACTTTTATTTAATATATTCTTAATTTAAAAATAAACCAATAAAAAAACCTACCTCTAAGACTCTAGATTATTTAACTTAATTATACAATATGCTAAAATGCAATTAAACTAAAGCACAAAACCTTGGCTAGCCACTACTTTCCTCTTCCAGAATTTAAAATTGAAGCATTTAATTCACCTGGCAGAGGCATGTTGTCTTCACCAGTATCCCTACAAGTCACCCAGTTCAGACTATTTCTGAGTAAGTCACGCAGAACTCCTGATCTTTGAGCCCTTTCAAGATGGCTTTGTGTGCAGCCCAGTCGCTTTAATAATAGGGAGATACAGCTCTGGCAGCTAAACTGATTACACCTGTAGCACATGGAACTGCACATTAATGAAACTCTGACATCAGCTGGTTAGAACTAGTAGAAATTACCTTATATGACATTAAAAAGCACAGGTCCATTATAAAATCAAATATATAAGACACAAAGTATTAAATGAGGAATTGAGAAAGGCAACAGAAATACAGTACCTCATAAATCGTTCCTGATTTATGATCAGGATCTAAGGCTGAAGAAAAAATGCTGCAATTTGGGTGGTACAATCTTATACACAGAAGTCCAGAATAAAAATTATTAAATCTGTAACTCTATGCAGCACCTTCCGTACGTGGATTTTGTCACACTCCTGTCTGCCCCAAAGTCATCACGGGCATTATTCTCATGCTCAAAACTCAGTTCTATGCAACATGACAGGTTATTTACCCGTTTCATCATCCGTAGGTAGAAAGATCAGGAACGCTTTCACTTACTACTTTGAAACCCTTCTGAGCTCAGTAGCATTTTTTTAGGTGTTGCTAAAGGGAGGGCTGGGCCAGAGCAGCTGTGCTAAAGGCACCAGGCTTTGATTGAGAAGTTTCTTGCGCCTACAGTGCTACACAGACTGCTAGCTCTCTGCTGGCTTCAGATACCCATCTTATCACTGATAATAGTTTGATGAAGGTTCAGACTGAGATGTAAGAAAAAAAAATAAGATCAAAGACAAGTTATGACTAGGCTCTCTACCTCCCATTACTAGATCTTCGTGTTTAACCAGTAAAGCAGAGGCAGCATTTTGCAGCGCAGCTATTTTTCCTTTGTATGATAACATATGTCACCACCTTGCAATGTTTTGAATGGAGTATGTATTTTAAATGGGGAAAGTAATCACAAAACTGTATAAAATCACTATGCCAGATGTTGACGTAGTAGAAGAGGAATCCCAGAGTTATAGTAGACTGGAAGCCACGGTTCATCTAGTAAGGCAATGTGGAAAACATGACTTGTGCTGTGGGTATTGTTGGAGTTCAAGCATTCGTCTTTTCTTCCAGAAAAGAAAAAAACCCACACCCTGGAATTTTTTAGAGCTACAAATATCTACACATGCTCTGAAAATGCTGTGAACTTCTATGTGCGATCTTCTGTCTGCTTTGTAAGTAACCTTGCTTTGTGTGTAGACGTGGCCCTTCACTTCTGTCTAGAAAAGATGACCAATATGATTTTAATTAGAAATGTGCAGCTACGAAAATACTATCCTGTGTCGTCCATCAACTGTCCACGGCAAGAGGGGAAATATTAATCATTGTAGCAGTCTGCCACATAGATTCTTTTAAGAGATGAAAGATTTAAGTAAAACTCTGTGCTCACAATGAAGAATTTGGAGTAAAATCAGTACAAGCAAAGTAAAGCACAAAACTTACTAAAGGAGGAAATGTGAGAAAGAAGTGTCCTAAACATCCTTCTCATTATTGCCTTATTAGGAGGACGCAATGCTGGGTAACCTTCAGCAAGAAGGAAGAACTCTATCTGCTGAGGGAAAAATGGGGATTAGCCCTCACTTTTGGAAAACTGAGTCCCGTTCAGTCATTACTTGACCACGAGAAGAGCGTGCATGAAAATCCCAAACAGCACAATGCCTATAAAGGGGCATTCTTCTGTCCAACTTCCACTGGTGATTAGGTTTATGATCTGAGAGACAAGTGGTTCAACTTGCATGAAAGTCAAAAGGATTTTTTTTTTAACCTGATGCAAAAATCTATAGAATTAGCTAGAAAGTTCTTAACCTTCAATAGTATTTGGATCAGTGTCACTGAGTTAGAGGGTGTCAAAAATTGCGCACTGCACTTCTTTTCCCTGGATGAATTACACTAAATACCTACACAAACGAGAGCTCTTCAGGTTTTTTTAGTAAATCAAGACAAAAAATCCTTTCAGAAAGACAGTTATTTCAGTGATCGAAGTATTACCTCATCTCTCCAAGTAGTATTAAAATACCAATCCCATAATGTCAGTTGGCCTTACTACCACCAAGCAGGAAAATTGGGGTAAACGGAGTATGTAATTTGCAGTCTTACTACACAGCTAGAAATACACTAACAGGTTGTAATTCTTCAAGGATAATAAGCTGTAATATGTGCTGTGGCTACTTTTTGGCTTGTACATATTTCTAAAATAGACCAGTAAATCCATTTTTTAACCAAGATATTACAGCTTTAACATATTTTATGTTACTGCTGTCAGAATATACTTAAACAACTGATGACTTAATTTTCTTTTGTGGAAGGGCTTATAGAAGTACCAGTCAGATTACGTCATGACAGCATTACGAATGCTGAACAGGAAATAGTAAGAGAGAATACGTGCGACGGGTGAGGCTGCAAATCACAGACAGAACTACAAGCTAACAAGCAGAAAGGGTACTACGCAATATAAAGTCAAGTGTTAATCCCCTGGCTAAATATCATTGGGTATTTGGAGGTATCTCCGGGTCGACAAGAGGCCAGCAGCTGAGGTTTGGGTTTGGGGGTTGGGTTTATTTTGGGGTAAGCCGTTACCATGTATCAAAGCATCCAAGTTACTGCGTTGAACACGAAGGTTACAAGTTGTTAGTCAGTTCTCTTTGTACACCTGTGACAGCTTTGCCAGAATTGCTTTTACCAAGTCTTTCATGCTGCAATATTAATTTCTTGATACAATCATTAAAGCCATTACTTCCTTGCCACAGGACAGTTTATGAAATAGTGTATTAAATATAACTTTCAAATGGAGAATACAAATAGCCAGACTCACTCTCATCCACAGACTGCAGGTTCCAATCGAGAAACTCACTTGGAAAAGGGCGTGTCAGAGCAAACATCTTCACTGATTAGAAGTGAATTAAATTAGTTCTGTGAAATGGACTACCAGTAAGATTAATTTGGAGGCAAACATTCCAGCAGCAGTCTCTATAACTCATAAAACACTTCGTGCTTTTCTTGCAGAAAAACAGGCTTTTTGATGCAAGACAAATTATGCTGTCACTAGTCTGAGTTTGCAAAATGTATGTAACTATGTCTGTACCATGATGCATGGTTGTTTCTTCCTTTTTTATTTTTGTGGAAGTTGGGGGGGGGGTTCCGCCCTCCCCTCCCCCGAGAAAAGGTAGATAATCTTCTTATTTGCTAAAAAGCTTAAGTTTGATGGAATTCCCACTTCTACAAACCACATATAAAAGAGTTGGTATAAATCATCATGTAAACTCTCAAAAAAACCCCCAGGTTAGTCACAAACTCCATTTAGAGGATGTCAATATCGAATAGCACCTGCTAATACTTCTGCACTTACCAGAGTTCCAGTCGGTGTTCCCACTCCTTCGGGGCCTTTGGACATGAGCTTTTGCTCTGTGTTCAGATCTCGCGGGTGGCATTCCCTCTCCTCTATTCTCGACTGAGGGAAAAGCAACTTTTTCATAAAACTTTACATCATCATTTATACCATAGATAATATGGATTAGAATTTTTTTCAATAAAAATACAAACCAGAAAAGCATGTATGGTAGGGCATACAGAGCTCCTATTTTTGCTATTTGTTATCATGATTTTCCAAGGTAATATGAGAAGAGGGTCGGAGTTGACAGTGAAATACATTTCTTGATAAGATCACTTTCTTATTTCCGTTACAAATCTCTACTTAGGAGAATAACAGGAAGTTTCAGGTTCCCTTCAATGTTCTCCTAAAATTTAATCTATTTTGACTCTGAGGTCTAGATATGTTTTCAGACATTGATACTGTCTCTTAGCTTTTTCCAGTGATTTACTCTAATATAAACATTAGTTTAGCTTTCTTTTCAATTAAAGCAGTGTTCCAATTCTTTCACTCTTGGTATTCTCTCTTTCCAAAGAGTACTACTACGTTAACATTACCAGTTTGCTTTTCTTCACTGCACCCTCCTCTGAGGATCTAATGCAACTTTCAGTTATGGATGTAAATACTTTCACATCAGGATCAATTAATATAATTTCAATTTAATGGAAGATAGTTGGGGGGGAGGACACAAGCAAGAGAGGAAAAATACTGACAGCATGTACTTCACACACTCCCCCAAACTACAGCCACTTTACCTACTGAATAGCTGCTGTTTAGGGATCCTGTTGAGTTTAAGCTGTGTGTTTGAGATTTTCTCATCTTTAACTATATTTAATCCAAGATATTGCTTGCTGTGTGCTTCTCTGTGATCAGAGAGCAACAGGGACCTCTAGAATGCAATTCAACTCACAGATAGGCTTTGCTTAGGTTAAATAAAATGGTTCGAAAACCATTTGTATACTCCCCTCAAAACTGAGAGTCCCGATCAAGGAATAGCATCCCTAACCCTGAACTCTGACTCTCTTATTATGTCTGAAGGCCGTCCCTTTAACAACAGTACTGGCAGAACATGCTGGCACCAGCATCACCATGGCCATTAAAAGGAAAGCAGGCCAACATTAGTTTCCATAACACAGAGTGACATTTCCCTTGCAAAGCTACGCCAAAAGCCCTTTCAGTCCATAGATCACAACAAGCCAAGAATTCTCTACAATCCTCCCAAAGGAGAAAAACAGAATTTCACTCATAAATCAGTTTCAATCACTGGCCTCAGAACATGTCCCTTCCTACTTTATCAACTCATGCACACACACTTCAGCAGGCTGAGCTTCCATCATTTTTGTTATTAGTTACATCAAAGACTGTCATTAACTTATAATACCAACAATTTATTTCTTTAAGGCATCTTGGTAAAACTAATACAATTATTTTAGTCTATTATATTTTATTGCAGACTATAAAAGTGATAAAAAACCTGAGAACTATGAAAGATATTTATAGTCCTGTTCAAAATGACAGGAGTATGGAAATTAAAAACATGTAAAACAAAAGAGAATTACTTTTGGCACATCATCTCCTTGTATGCGTGCCCAAGACATACAAAGACTTACTAAGATGGGGCATAGAGTACCCCATGACTCAGCACTGAACACCAAGCAATCCTGCCTAGCTGAAATGATTTCTGGAATTAAGCAGTTAGGAATTCCCCAGGCTACTCTCATTTGTGCTGGTGACAGTCTAGCAGAGAAATCTCCATCAAACCCTCTCAGCTTGTTTAAGTTCCTTGCAAAAACGACTCTGACCACGCGGTGCAAACACCCAGTCACGGGCCATCATTTTCAGCAAAACAAATGATAACCAGTCAGGAAGACTCCCAGTGATGTAAAGTGAAACAGCTCTCTTTCCTGTTTGCTCTAGATAAAAACTGTTGCCCAAAATCAATCAGCTGTCTACATGTCCCTTATGAGTATCAAGTGCCTGCTGGAAGCTAATCTACTGAGACCATAAGCCTTATACTGAATAATATTGAACAGGTTTGCAGTCGTCCTGGGAGCAAGAAGTATACAACGGTAACAGTAGTCTGAGGGCACGTCTATTTAGAAAGACAATTACACATGGACACACATGAAGAGTCTTCTCTGTATAACATACTTGCTTTATGCTACACTAATTGTATATATGTGATTAAAAATAAACAATAATTACAGGTTATTAATACGTTTTTTTTCCAACCAGTTGATCTAAATAAATCTAGAGCTTTGTAGAAATAAATTAGCACACACTTACAACATATTTAGTTACTGGAATCAAAACAGTGAGCAATCAAGTGGAAGCCTGTAAGAAATTGAGGATAATCACTTTAAGAGAGGATAGAAAACAACCCAGTTTCTCTTTATGCTCCCAGTATTCTGTGAAGCCAGTTGTCACTTCCTAATCCAAGCTTCGTCCATAAATCTATTGTAATGCTTGCATTTCAGTAGCACTTCTCGTCTACAGTCCGGTTGCAGGTGATGTCAGCTCACGAGTAGGTTGTCACCATTTTAAGCTGTCGAGCCACTTGCTCACCACCTCTGGTGCAGAAGGGGACACACGGATGTGCCCTTCCAAGCTTGCTAGCACAGACCAACACTGACATCTGGTGCCAGCAGAGCCAGTTTACACTGGGGCAAAGTTTCAGCTCCACAGCTCATCACTGAAGCATTGCTAGTTTGACACTGAGATAAATCAGCACTTCCCATTCAGCACCAAACCACATCAGAGCTCGACCACAGGGGAAAAAAAGCAAACAGTGAAAATATCAAGGATATACTTAGAGCCTGGAGAAGAAAGTGAGAGGACACCCATGGTATTTTTTCTGCAATGCACCAGGGTGGGCAGGGTTTGCACACTAGAAAAGCACAAGAGTTGTTTGTATTCTGAAGGTAAGTGCTCAGTTTATGGCTGGCATGAGCCTGCCTTGTTTGAGCTGCTACAACCACTACATGCCCCATGTTGTGGACTGGGGAATCACCCTGTGCCAGGACTTCCCGTTTGTTACTTGCCCATAACAAATCATCCCGAGGCGAGGGGGCATTCCGCTCAATCCATAACAGCCAGCACAGATAGGGTTTGGGGTAGAATTTTCATAGGGGACGCCCATTTCCTTGCAGACCACAGCCTATCACTGCCAAGAATATTAAAGCCAGGCTGACAAACCAGAGAGGATGATTCCAGTGGTAAGCCAATGACTTTTTCCAGTGCTGTGAAGAACCAATTACAGAGTACAGTGACTGTCTTAACTAATAAGGAAATAAACTGTACTTGGTCCTGCTACCACCTGCTAGCTCAATATGTCCATGAAAGATGCACAAACCCACCACAGTTACAAGCCAACCTCACTATTCTCCCATGCAACTAGCCAACAGAGAACTATTTCCAAAGCGTTGCTGTTCTGTGCATCAAAATGTTTTGCAACATGTTCTCATTCCCATAAGGCCCTCTGCAGCCAGCAGACTGTTGTAATAATATTTCTTGTGAGAACAGACTTGGGAAAAAATGGCTTTTTATTACTGCATCTTTGTGCCAGTGCAGACAGTATCCTAACTTACCAGATGTTTCTTATTTCTTTTTTCTAAACTGCACTTAGGCTTTTGGTATTTCTAGAATTTGAAGGTTTGAAACAAAGAGGTTTCTGTTACCTTAAGAAATCTAATTTAACACTGCCTTCAAAATCTGTGATGGTATGAGTAAAGCTCGATTGTGAGAAACACACCAAAGCGAACACTTGGGTTAACTCTTGTAACCCCACCTCCTTAAAAAACATGGAAACAGCAATAAGCTCTGAAAGTTCCCTGAATGGAAAAGCATTCATTATGTGAGGTTTTGAGGTTTTGGGAGGGAGAGTTGTGCTTATGAGTTGGGTTTTTTTTTTGCTCTGGCTTTCTTTTCTTGAAATTGAGACAGTGAAAAATACTGAAATCCCAGAACTACGTAGGGCCCTATACTCTGCAGGGAAAAATAAAGTATTGAGGATTTTGTGTGTGTGTGCAAGGAAGGAGGTACAACAGCATGACAACGAATTAAACAAAGCCTGAAGCTTTGTCTGGTGTGTGCAAAATCTTACACACTAGTGTTCACTTCATCTCCACTAAGTAGGCAAGATCTTCTTCAAGACCGCGGCTACTTCAGCAGATGTGCGACTGAGGTTTCAGATTTTCCTGCTTGCAAGGAAGACATGCCAGTACATTTCAGTTCTCTAATCCCTAACAAGCAGCAGTTTCTGCTATAAGAAAATGTGAGCAAGTACAGAAGGCACAGTTTACAGCACCGTATTTCACTGACTGCTTTTGGAATTCAGGTTTTATGTTCTTGCAATCTCACATACACTTTTTATTCTACCAGTACATGTAGAAATTCAGGACCCGTCATTACACAATTTCAGATTTGGGCACGGTCTCTCTGAAAAAAATAGTATCCTGACTGGCTGTAAGGCTTCCACGTAGTCATTCCTGGCTCCTTTAAGGTCTCATTCCTCTTGCCTTTGCTTTCTCCTTTTTCTCCTTTTCTCCCCCTTCCCACAGTTAGGACAAGGGGCATTCCT
>NW_010430449.1:13436-16580 GCF_000710305.1 Buceros rhinoceros silvestris
ATCCAAATGTCTGGAAAACAACTGTAAGAAGTAGGGAGAAACTTGCCTGTGTTATCTCACAGGCAATTCCAAAACATGCTCAGTTTTGGGGCCTGTCGAGGCCTAATACTCTACTGTCTTCAGATTTCAAATAAACCAACTGGAAAAAAAGAAGTATGGTCTCTACTACAAGAGCTTTTTAGCAAGAATACCAAATTGAACCTGTGTGCAACGTTAGCAAACTTCTGCCTCTTTGAAGAATTTCCATTCATGGCATCTGTCCAACTGGCTTCTGCTCCAAGCCCTTCTCAACACAGTAACCGTAACACACACTCAACTACCACAATAAATACTTGTTCGCTCATCTTCTAACTCCTCCTACAGTCTGCTACAGTACAAAAGGCTGCTTTCTTACCAATGGTACTCCCACAAAATTTTCACTTCTGTGCTGCCTTTCCTATCCAACCCTGCTTGGAACTACTGAGCATCCTTTTCAGGCTGTGAGGGCACTCTCTAATCCCCACCCACCACAACCACCACGCTCCCAGCTGGCTCCCTCGCCAACAGCTACAGGAAAGGTGACATCCATGGGGACAGCCCCAGGAAACTGCCATTTTCACCGGTACCGGTTTGTTCCCTGGGCAAAGACACAATGCCAGGGTGAAACTTTTGCACTTCCTATCAGTCAGTGGCACGAAGCCCTTGCCAAGGCAGGTTCAGGTTTCTGCTACCATCAACCAGAACTCTTCACAGGTACCATGAAAGCAAGGCAGGTGTTGCTGCTCACTGTAGTCTCTGCACTGGAACAGCTGACTTCTGAATACAAATTTATTAAACGAGATACACAAATGGTGTCTAAAAAAGCTTATAGGAACCATAAGAAGCATCCTGAGACCATATTCAGTCTGCTCTGCTTATTTTTTAAACACGGTTTTACCAATTTCAGTTAAACCTGAACTTGATATAAACAGTAAAACTATTTTCCATGGATTTCACTGGGATACGATTTTAGCTTGAGATGTAACATTTAATATCAAATGTTCCACACATAAATGTGTGTGAAATTGTTCTCTCTACATCACCTACCTTGCCCAGCCTTATTTATAAATTAGGTTCTCAAAATTTCTTTCTAGAGCTCTGCTGATTCCTCATTTAGCAGCCACATAGCAGCAGCTATATTCACTTTGGCTACTTATTTGAAACAGATGCTAAAAATGCAGAGATATGTCCTCCCAAAACCTTCTCTCAGCAGACCCATGCATTCCCTGGGGCACTCCAGTTCAAGAGGACTTTGTTACAAGTGTGTGTAAATCTACACGAGAGAACTGGGGAAACCAAGAGTCTGCTGCCCTTGCAAGCTTCACACTTGTCAGTCAGAGGCACAGCACACTTGCCTCTGTAAAATACCTTTTTGAAAAAGTGCCTTTATATTTGCAACAAAAACCAGGGAAGAAACAGTAATTTTTTTTTCCTACTTATGTTCAAATAAAAAACAATCTTTACAGCTGCTTCAAGTAGTTTGGGAAGTGTAACAGCTGTGGAAATTTTTCTTGTTACTTTTTATGAAAATAGGTGGGCTGTCAGTGGCAATGCCCATGTCACCTCAGTGCTGCTAGCAGTGGAAAAATCCTCTGCTGTGCGAGCCGTGTACGGAGTAGTAAGCTGCACAGTGCAGATGAAAGTCTGGAGTGTATCCATGCCTGGAAAACTTTATTATATCCATGTGAACACTGGGATATGCAGAGAATAGCCAGGGTTGCCCTAGGTTTGACTTCTTAGACAGTCAAAGAAGTACTGATGTCCTTACCTCTTTACAGCTGCCCCTTCTAAAAGCAAATGGATTTCTGGCATACTTGGAAAAATAAGACATGTAACACTAGATTTTCTGCCACTTCCATTCACACATTCCTCCTGCTTTACTCCCTGACATTTGACACAGAAGCCTGAAAAAATGGGTCTGAGTTTCATGTGGGATCTGCTGCAGAATATAAAAACTTAGTAAACAATGGGGTTGGTTTTTTTCCCTTATTTGAGCCATGTGTGCTCTGCTCTGTAATCTACCACAGATGGCACTTTTCTTCTTACATAGATGCAGCAACCACTACTTTTAAGGAGTTGTATGTGTGTGTTTTATGAGGGAACAATATGACACTCTCAATTCAAGCAAACATCTTTAAAACAAACTTGAAGGGTAGTTTATAAATTTTAGGGAAGCACAAAGCTACCTGACATTTATGTATACACAGAAGGACCATTAAGGACAAAAGAACAACTATTGACTACAGCAAGACAAGGCCAGACAAGTTCAGTTGGTGATTCTTTATGAGCATACTCAACACTAGAAAGTGTTCAGAGAAATAGTTCCACTTCCATTTTCCACATTAATTACCAGTTCTTTGGTTTCATTTTAGAGCTTGCAAAAAAACAAACTAAAAATCAACATACCCTTAACACCTGTAAAAATACTGCAACTAATGGATGCCAGGTTGGTCAGAAAAGAACACCTGAACACATATAAAAAGACACTTCCCTTGCCAAAAAAGCTTCTTTATTTTTAAATAGATAGATAAATATTTGAGGCCTTTTATTCAAATCCTGCAAAGAGTTTGAAAGAGGCTTTAGACCGAAAATTGGTCAGCTAGGTATTAGGAGATCTGCGTGGTTCCTCTGATGCAGGATTAAATGAATTAAGGGTGTAGATGTATTTCAGAGAGGTACTACTTAGAGATTTGATTTACATATATAAAAGGAAAGATTTTTGAGAATTGCATTAGATTTCTGTGGCCATCAGATGTTAGAAAGCCATAAGAACAACACAAAACCTGCCTGTTACGACAGCAATCACCTCTAATGTGTGTTTTGAGGGAATTTTAAAGATATTGTGTCTTTTGGTAAGGGATTTCAAATCCAACATGCAGCACAAGCACAGATATATTTTGATAGCTTAAAAGAGAAAATGAAATTAACAGCACAATTTCATGCATTCAATGACCATTTGATTCACTTCTTTTTTTTAAATCTAAATCTAATCTATCTCTGCAAGCTTATCATTTTTACTTACCAGTTTTCAGAGAAAGAATATCCATTTTAGTGCCTGAAGAAAGGTGAGAATTTTGAGACTAATTCTTGATGCTCCTGTCCCGGTTTGAGCTGAAACTTCCTTGT
>NW_010430450.1:0-208 GCF_000710305.1 Buceros rhinoceros silvestris
CTGGGAATATCTCTCTGAAATGTGTGATAGGTTTTTTAGTCTCTCCAATATTAGCTAGCTAACTCTGTCCTGAGCCAGGAGGAACAAGAACACAATTCCCCGCCCTTGGTAGGACCTGAGTAGGGTTGTTGTCACTTCAAAACCTGAGGGTTGTGTCACGGACCGGTGAAAGTTTGGTTGTGGCAGGGGGGGGGGGTGGGGTCGAGAA
>NW_010430450.1:514-767 GCF_000710305.1 Buceros rhinoceros silvestris
GAGAGAAAGAAAGATACATACCCCCACGGAGAGTCAGCGTCCCTGAGTTGGGAAAGTAGAAAATATCCACAGGTTTGAATATTAGTTAACTTTGATAAAAATGCTTTTGCCTGAAGCTCTACGTAAACAGAAGAAACACAGTGTTACGTCCCGCCCTCGCTCACCAGCGCCCTTTATCACTTGAAGAATGCAGGGCTTGGGCAGAGGGTCTTATCACCTGACGCCTCGTTGTTTGGGACAAGATAAAGAGGAG
>NW_010430451.1:0-208 GCF_000710305.1 Buceros rhinoceros silvestris
ACGGCTCTTCCGCATGCCATGGCGAGGGCCTGGAAGGGTCTTACATGGGCGTTGTGCCCCATATTCAGGCTGGCACCCGTGGGCACCCTCCATCCTGCCGGCGACCAGCCTCCTGTTCATCGAGCAGGTGATGACCTCGGGGGGTTTTGTTTCCCTCGTTGCCAGCCCCCTGTGGCACCTTGGGGGGCACAAGAGCAATGATCCTACA
>NW_010430451.1:563-815 GCF_000710305.1 Buceros rhinoceros silvestris
TCAGGAGCCTCTTGTTCCTCCAGGCTTCCCCGCTCTCGTGGTGGGGTTGGCAGGATCCCTCGGCAGCTACAGAGAATACCTCATCCAGACCACGGACCACCAGGTCACAGTCCACCCGTGCGTGAGCCCCAGCCCACGGGGCTTCGGTGCCCCTTCGGCCGTGGGGGGGTAACCTGGTCCCGCCGGGAGCGCTGCGGTGGGGGGGGCCGCCTGTCCTGCTGGAGTTTTCGCCACGCTTCCGCTCGCCTCACT
>NW_010430452.1:0-208 GCF_000710305.1 Buceros rhinoceros silvestris
TTACGGGTTAGTTGTGGGTGGTTATGGGTTAGTTGTGGGTAGTTATGGGGTGGTTTGGGGCAGTTATGGGGGTAATGGGGTGACTATGGTGCGGTAAAGGGTTAGTTATGGGCAGTTATGGGGTGGTTATGGGGTGGTTTGGGGCAGTTACGGGTTAGTTGTGGGTGGTTATGGGGTAGGTGGGGGGACTGGTGGGGGGGGTGGGGGC
>NW_010430452.1:455-806 GCF_000710305.1 Buceros rhinoceros silvestris
GGGCAGTTATGGGTTAGTTATGGGACGGTTATGGGGCAGTTACAGGGTGGTTATGGGATGGCTATGGAGTGGCTTGGGGCTGTTATGGGTTAGTTGTGGGGTGGTTATGGGTTAGTTATGGGCAGTTATGGGTTAGTTGTGGGACAGTTATGGGTTAGTTGTGGGGCAGTTATGGGTTAGTTATGGGCGGTTATGGGTTAGTTGTGGGGCGGGTATGGGTTAGTTGTGGGGCAGTTATGGGCTGGTTATGGGGTGGTTTGGGGCGGTTACGGGCTAGTTGTGGGTGGTTATGGGGTATGTGGCCGCTCTGGGCGGGATCCCCCCCTCACCAGTCCCCCCCCTCCCCAGGGA
>NW_010430453.1:0-3560 GCF_000710305.1 Buceros rhinoceros silvestris
AGAGAGGGAAACAAAAAAATACCCCGATTTTTCATCTTTTCCTTAGTAACCTTAACAGACAGGGAGGTACAAGGCTGGATCACAAGTCTGGCTTTGACCAGTGCTGGGCCAAATGTGGGATGCAAAGTACGGTGCTAGCTTTAACCTGGGCAAAAAGGGGACGAGAGGCACCGTGGGTTATTTTCAGAGGCACAGTGAGAAATCTGGGAGAAAATCATGGTAAAAGGAGTTTAAAATTAGGAGAGAAAGTAGACAGAAGCTGCTGTGGAAGCCTGCAAAGAACTTCGTGGTTGGTCTTCAGGATGTGGGTAGTTAGGATAGAAACTGCTTCAGATGATCGTCTCCTGAAGTTACCTAGCAGCCAGCAGATGAACCATGCTGGTATCAGCCGGTCTTCCACCAAGACAGGAGAATCAAGCTGCTCTTAAAACAAAGCAAAGAAGAATTGTTGAGGAGCAACAACTTGCTGTGTACCTTGAAGGAGATGGATTCCTCTCCTGAGGTTATGGTGGGGGTTGTGCCGCCCAGCCACAAAACGGAATCATGGAGAAATTAAGTGAGTGCATTGTACACACCAGCACAAGGAGAGGAGATGGTCCAACCTGCTGCTAATTCTGAGAGTGCCTGATAGATGACATTTGACCACAATGTCACATTTGGGTCTGTGCTCTGGCAGGAGTTGTCTGAGAGACTCCTGGGAATGCAACAAAGTATGGAAGAGGTGTAGCAGACAGTTAAAGAGCTCCTATATATCTGGGCTGGCCACCTTTCACAGAGGAAGTACTGCTGGAGGTTACCCGTTAGGATCAGGAGAGCCCTAAGCTATGTGCGAACAGAAATGGATTTCATTTACACAGGAAAAGTCACAAGTTTGGCCAGGGTAAGGTCTGGCACTCCTGAAACAGCAACGTGGGAATCGAGATGTGCTTGGAATGAGCCACTAATGAATGGCTCATTGACAGAAGCCAATAAGAAGGCAGCCTATGGAAAGAACAGAGCTTCCAGCTATGGAGAACCTGCGGTCTCATGAGATCCTCACACTTGGTAGAAGGTTGAACAGAGCCAGGTCATGTTTAATGTTTGGCTACATTTAATTCATCCATCATTTTCTCTTACAAGTATCAAGCAACTGTTCAGCTCTAGAGATGTGAAGACCGTTTCAAGAAGGGTAGTGCACCAGACCAAAAGTGTCAGTGCTCTCCAGCAGAGGTTGACAAGGCACTGCCAAACAGGAGCTCGAGCAGACATCTTCCCCTGGTGCCCACAGGGCAGCAAGCCACCAGGAATGAACTGAAACCAGGGCACCCACAGACTGAGTGCAAACAGGGAGGGGAAGAGTGGTCTGAAGCTCAGTCTGCTTGAAATCGTGCAACACCAAGACCACAGGAGATTAAAGGGCAAGAGCTGAAGGGGCTGGAGCTCCTCCACTATGAGGACAGGCTGAGGGAGTTGGAGTTGTCCAGCCTGAAGGGGAGAAGGCACCAGGGAGACCTTAGTGTGGCCTTCCAGTGCTGAAGGGGGCTACAGAAAAGAAGGGGAGTGGCTCTTTATCAGGGAGTGTCATGATGGGATGAGGGGTAACAGTTTAAAACTGAAAGAAGGAAGATTTAGGTTAGATATAAGGAAGAAATTGTTTGTTGTAAGGGTGGAAAAACACTGTCCCAGGTGGCACAGACAGGCTGTGGATGTCCCATCCCCGGCAGTGCTCAAGGCCAGATTGGACGAGGCTCTGAGCAACCTGCGCTAGTGGAAGGTGTCCCTGCCCAGGGCAGGGCAGTGGGACTAGGTGATCTTTAAGGTCCCTTCTAACCCAAAACACTCTGTGATCTTATGTTTCTATGATTCTAAGATCACAGACCTTTGACAGAACACGTATCTGTGCCCTCTGGGGCCGCAAACCGGACTGGCTGAAAGGACACCACAGCTTATACTCAGGATTTCTGAGCTGGAACGGGATCAATTTACAGAAAGCTTTGTACGAAAAGACCGCACAGGATGGGGTTGGGACGCGGGAAGGAAACTGTTCTGCTCTACACTCCTAAAGAACAACATGATAACGTATCTCAGGCCCTTTTTGAAGTGGATCCAGTTCAGCGGTATCATGGGATTGTCTCCTGAGGTCATCGTATGAGACTAGGAAGTTCCTAGCAGTGAGTTATCCACTCCGGGAAGCTGTTGTTAATAACTGGGGTTCCAGTGGGTGAGACTTGAGAAGCAGATCAGAGTTATATAGGACCAATAAAATCCTTACACGCAGCAAACGACCACTTTGCAGCTTTTCACGTCTTCCGCAGACGACCCAAGGTTCTCTTACTTTCTTAGTGTTTATTTTTTCTATCACCCTTTTGAGGCTGCCAGCAAAGAATAAAATTGTTTAAAAGGACAGAGAAAGAGAAGAGAAAGAGAAGGAATATTAATGGAAGGAAAACTACTAAAAATATTAGCAGCGTCTGCAAGCCAACAGGGCCTGAACCTCCCAAGTTGCTTCTGAAAATTGCTCGACATTTTTTTATAGGGAAATTTTGTGGGGTAAAGAGCTTCAGAGTGATGGAGTTGTATAACCGGGATGGTTTTGGCTCCAGGGCTTTTTTGAAATGTTTCCTTTCTGTTGTCTGTGTATTCGACCGCAGACTACATTCAGTGGGAAGATTGACTTTTATTGAGCAATAAAATCCCCTTCCCTATGACAAAGCCGCCTTAATTTCAAGAGCAGTGATAGTGAGTTGATAGTGAATTTTATTTTTTCTAATCTGAGAAAGGAAATATGAAACATCTACTGAAAATGCTGGAAAAAACGTTCTGAGAAAAGCTTTAGCTCCTGGATGGCAGACTGGTTTAAAAAAAAAAAAAATAAGAAAAAGAAAGTGGATATTTTTGAAATATTTCTGGTTTGTGGTAAACAAAACCTGCTTCATAATATCTAATCAAAGAAACCTTTCCCCACCTAATTAAGATTTTAGCTGAAAATGTCATTAGCTGACAGTTTTAAGTCGAGTAGTTCAAAAGTACGTATATTCCTTTCAATTTTCACGCATAGAAAATATTTTTTAAAGAAACACCAAACTTGCCCCTTTCCAAAGAACATTATTATTTTGAAGAAAATATATTTTACAGTGGGAGCATTTTTTTTTCAGTGATAAACATTCACCAGTTCTGATGACCGATGCCAAGTTGTTCTGAACACCGGCTTTGACGCTCAGCGCAGAGCAATCGCTGTAACACCCCTGGGGGAACTGCTGATGGGACCACAGGTGGGATATCACTGGTGGGATCCACCTCGTCCAACTTCAGCCATACCAGATGAGATGGCCAGCCCCGTTAACAGCACAGGCCTGCCCTGAAGCACATACAGAGATACGGGAGACATGAAAATGCCTCTACGTGCCTCCAAAACCTGTTTTAAGATGAGATCACAAATCACAGAATCACAGAATGTTTTTGATTGGAAGAGAGCTTTATGTTCATCAAGTCCAACCATTCCCCCAGCACCGCCAGGTCCCCCCTGACCCCTGGCCCTCAGCACCACCTCCACACGGCTGGGAAACCCCTCCCGCCATGGG
>NW_010430453.1:3606-5434 GCF_000710305.1 Buceros rhinoceros silvestris
CACACGGCTGGGAAACCCCTCCAGCCATGGGCACTCCACCACTGCCCTGGGCAGCCTGCGACAGCCCTGCACAGCCCCAGCAGGGAAGAGATTCTGCCTCAGGGACAACCTCAACCTCCCCTCACACAACTGGAGGACGGTTCCTCTCGTCCTGGTGCTTGTTCCTGGTGAGAAGAGACCAACCCCCACCTCACTCCACCCTCTTGTCAGGGAGTTGTAGATGAATCACCCAGCACTGGGCATTGCCCAGCCTCTTTTTGTTGGCCGTAGTTGTTTAACTTTGTAGATGGCCAACACAGAGCAGGTGAATTCCAAGCCACGTTGAGACACCTACTCTGACGTGTAGAAACTACACAAGGGAGCCCCAGCCTTGCCATGTCCTGCTGCTTTTGCAGGGTTCATTGCTGACCAACAGGCAACTCAATGTCCCACTTGGACTAATGTAGACGTAAGGCCCAGACCTACTTGGTCTCCTCAGGGAACGCTCCAGTTCAGGTCCTAGAGGAGCTTCACCGCTCTCTGTAACAACCTGTCTTTGACCACGTCTTATAAAAGGAGCCTTGAGACTCCTGAATTCAGGGCACATCCATCTCCTTCTCTTGTGTCTCCACACCTCCTCTCCTAAGCTTTCCCACCCCTCTGAGGTGGGTAAGCTCTTCTCAGGGTGAGTCAAACTTGCAAAATGCAACCCGAAAGGAGATGAAACAGCGTGTTGTTACCTGGAGAGTAAAAGTCCTACGGCCCCACCCAGTGCCAGCCGTTCCCCCATATCCTTAGGGCTGCATGTTTTCCACATACTGTTGAATTTATTATTTGCAGGTTCCAAGTATAGCAAATTCACAGAGTGAGAAAAATCTCATTTCAAGTTGGTTTTGGCTCCTCTCTTGCAGTTGGACTCATTTGGAACAAGGTCTTTGTACTTTATTACAGCAAATGCCCACGGGTTATTATTTTGGAGAGCGATTAGGGAAAGGAGTCCGAGAGCAGGGGGGCAGGGGGCTGAAGCGGAGCCAGGAGAAAAGGCGCAAAGCTTCTGAAATGCATCATTTTTCACCTTGCCATAAAAACAAATGGCAGAGAGAACCTGAGCTAATAAACACCTTTTGAGAACAAGGCAATTTCTTCTCCCCCTCTCTTTGGCTTTGACCACTGAGGGGTTTTTTCACCTTTTTTTAAACACATGGAAATCATAGGAAACAGAAGAAATTTCAATTCAAACCAACAAAGAAACACTTTGGGCCAAATCACTTTTAAAAAAAGAAAAAAAGAAGGCTGGTGGAAGTTGTGTATGGATATAGACAGACGGATAGACAGGACTGGCAAGGTGGACCTGGATTGCAGACATCCTCTTCCTCAAGATGCTGCTCAGCCCACTCAAGGAGGCGCCCGTGTGAGAGGCAAATCACAAACAATAGCCAGATATTGGTTAAATCAATAGGACAGTTTCTCTCACAGCCTGTGGGGTTGTTTTTCCCTGGGTTCAAAGCATCTCCGATCTTTCTTTGACTGTTTTTCTTTACCTCACCATTAAGAGTCAAGAACATGGTACATGCCAAAGCACTATGTCTTGATGATTTGGTATATGATGTTATATATGATTTTATTAAATATATCTTTGTCAAAACACAAAATTTTTGCCAGTTACGCCTCAACTGGACAGAAGGTGGGATTGATCTTCAAAGGCAGATCTTACCTGGGCCTCTGTAAAGTCAACGGTGAGAAATAACTCACAGCAAGTGCAAGGTCCTGCAGATGGGTTGGGTCAATCCGCAGTGCCAACAGAGGCTGGGAAATGAGGGGACTGAGAGCAGCCCTGTGGAGAAGGACT
>NW_010430454.1:0-448 GCF_000710305.1 Buceros rhinoceros silvestris
CTCCTGCCATCTCATGATGTGACTCTTTTGAATAGCCACTGCCAGTGAACTGCCAGAACCACCATAAAGGCAACTTGTGCTTCAGTCTGGCAGTCAGGCAGACACACTCACACACACAGCGTGTGTAGATTTGATGTGACACTGCTTGCTCCAGACTGCCTGCAAGCCAAGCACCGTGTGTAAGAGAATTAATCATAAGCCTTAAACTTCTTACTGTTGCAACATTAGAGAATAGAATATTGTTTTAGTTATTGATACAGGTGTGTGTGAAACAAAAGCTGCTCGTTTATCCTTGTATCGCCCTTACCAGGGCTGGCCTGAGCCCCAGTCAAGCTGAACCGACAGAACATGGGCTCTACTCAGATTGTCGATTAAGTTAGAATAGATGAATTTTAAGGTTACCTGTTTGAAGTAGAGGTAGAATATAATAGAACAACTCAAGTTTTCC
>NW_010430455.1:0-253 GCF_000710305.1 Buceros rhinoceros silvestris
TTCCTCCGGCAGGAAGGGCCCGAGGAGGAGGGGAGGCAGAGGCCTGCCGCGGCCGCCGCCAGGGGAAGGATCGCTCACGAGAGGAGCCCCCCGGCACTGCCCCTTACCTCCATCCGCGCCGCTCCGGACGCTTCGTCTGACGCGGCGCTGGCTCTTCTACAAGAGCATCTCGGCACGGAGGGGCTGCGGACCGACTCTGCCTTCTCTGTTCTGAGAAGGAGCGGCACACAGCCTCGGCCGTCAGCGCCTGCCT
>NW_010430455.1:465-2226 GCF_000710305.1 Buceros rhinoceros silvestris
GTTTCCTTGCTTGAGTAAATAAAAGGACTGAAATACAAGAGTACACCATGGCAGCAACGGACCCGAACCCCCTTCGCTCAGTTTGTATTTATAGAATTTTACCTGCGTGATGCCAAAGGCACAATTCCCGTGAAAGGTTTCTAGTGAAACCCACTGCCTCAACCCGCAATGTGTCATACAACAATATCAACAGTTAAATGAAATCATCCATTAATTTAAACACCTGCCAAAAAAAATTGTGTTCCTCTCAAACATTATACCAGTTTCACAGCTCAAATAGTTTCACTGGAACTTAGAGGTGGCCACTGCCTTAACTAAGTGAAAATTAAAGCCTTTAGAAACAAACTTGTAGCAAACCAGTGATATTTACATGACCAGTGCCTAAACCTTAGTAATTCTTTCCAATTTGCCTGCACTCAGATATTTAGAACACCAGCTTCCCCTCCACCTTCGCTTTGGAAAAAAAAAAAAAAAATCACTGATATCAAGATTTTTAGACTAAGATTTGTATTGAGAAACACAAGTTTTAAGAAACTTGTTTGCATTAGGAAACAATATACAAACTTTTATTTGAAGAAAATGTCTTGAATATGACAATAACTTTGGTCATGTTAAAAGGAGGCCGTCCAAGAATGAGTAAAAATGAGCTGCTTTACAAGCATGCCCACATACAGTATATTCAGATATTAGCTAATAGAAGCTAAGGTTACACACATAAATAGGCCTTAGTACCATGCAAGGTCAACGAAATTTCATACATTCATTATAAATTTTCAGTATTTTCATGCCAAATCACTTTTTGGATAAAAAGATAAGAAAGAAGTAACATCTAAATGTGACCAAAATTGAACAGAAAAAAAAATCTTCAGTACAGACAACATTTTTATTAAAAAGATCTTGAAATTACACCTGTTCAAGAAGTGTTATACCATCTCTGATCTCCTCCAGTGGGAATTAGTAGTGTTAAGCATTGTTACATATCAAAAAATACAACTCTGTTTTACAACATAGTACTGACATATTCAAAGTACTGTGCCAAATTATAAATAGTAAAATCAGGTTTTGAAGAGTTTCAATAGAAAGCAACTTATGCTCACACAAACATACGCACATAGTATAGTTATGTAACAAAAGTTTTATAAAAGGAAACAATTTACCCCATGCCAGCTTGAATTACTGAGGTGGGATTCAATACCTACTATGAAGACTGACTGTTCATGTCTGTAAATTTAGTTATTAGTCTCTGGAAAAAATAAGACAAAAATTTACTTTCACCAGAATACACACCATTCTTCAATGATAATCCATTTCTCAGTCATGACTGACATAAGTCTGTCGTCATGAAAGGGGCTTTTTTTTAAGCTCTCGCAATAAAAAGCATGGTCCACTAGAATTCAAAAATTCAATCAGCTTCTGCTCAACTGCAGAATAATCCTGCACATCGCTTCTACCTAGAGTAATCTTCATCATCTGTCATCTGTAATTGTAGACAGTCACATCTTCCACTGTGACTCAAGGTGCAGCTACAAGTAGAGAAGTGCTTAGATACTCAGTCACTTCAAATACACTTGAAGACTGCTTCTAGTGCATAATCAAGTTGAAAATCCTTTTACTGATCATAATGGTTTGTCAATAACTGTAACACCTAGAGCGAGGCAAAAAAAAGACATAAATCTTTAGGTAGTATTTTAACAAAATTTCAAGAACATGAAAATAAAGTTTTATTTATTATTTATTTATTATTATTAATTTATTATTATT
>NW_010430456.1:0-1374 GCF_000710305.1 Buceros rhinoceros silvestris
AAAAAAAAAAAAAGAAGCAGTTGCTCAACAGAGGAGATGTAGCAATTCATTCCACCTTCCTCCCGGGGAGGCTGACAGCTCATCCAACACCTGTGTTTCCATGGACAGCCTTTCACCTTCAGTCACAGGCCAGATCCCCCCATCTCTCCTGGGAGTTTGCTTTGGGGACCAGGAACACCACACCTTCCTCATCTTGGCTTACGGTCACCACTGCTCCTTCGTCAGGCTAACGGCTACTTGAGGACCAGGCTTTGCCCTGGTGAGACCACTGCACTGTTCTCTCAGACCACCTGCACCAGCTACAAGAGGAATGGCAGCACCTGCCAGAGACGGGACACTGGCCAGAGGTGGCAACGGAAGGCCTGAGATCAGCGAGGCTGGAGCCGTCTTCCTGCCAAAGGGAAAGATCATGGCAAAGCCGAGCTGACGACACCAGAACACATCTTGCAGCTGCAAAGTCAATGCTGTAGTTACCGGAAAGGTTGTTTGGGTAAATGCTGGGAAAATTCACAGAAAAAAAAAGCAAAAAAAGGGGGAAAAAAAAGACTCAGCTGCAGCTCAGGGGAGAAACAAACCCAGGGCTTTAGTTCTGAGTGATTTCTAGAGGACTTTAATCCTTCCAGTGTTATAACTGGGTGGTCTGGGAAAATTCACAGAAAAAAAAGCAAAAAAAGGGGGAAAAAAAAGACTCAGCTGCAGCTCAGGGGAGAAACAAACCCAGGGCTTTAGTTCTGAGTGATTTCTAGAGGACTTTAATCCTTCCAGTGTTATAACTGGGTGGTGATGCAAGAGTTTGTGGTGAGAGAAGGGGCAGCCGGGGCATGAAGAGGTCAGACGGCGATGCACAGGGTGCCTGATGGTTTTGGGTCTGGCAGGAGGGATTTGAAACTTCTATGCAAAGTGAAAGTGAAAGACTCGTGGAAGGTCAATAGCACTTGCTGATAAACAGCTGTTTCATGAGCCCAGCAGGACAAAGTAAAAACCTTCCCCGCTGATAACGGGAAAACTAAGGCCAAGAGTTCAGAACAGTTACGAGAAGCAACAGAAGTATCACGCTGAGTAAGCTCTTGCCAAAAATGGGGGAAAAAAAGAAATCTCTCAAACCAAACCAATGTCCACGAGCACCTGAGCAAGAAAACATCTGCCAGGCAAACAAGGGCAGGGGAGCAGCAACACAGCGAGGACTGCAGGCAGGCGAAAAGCCTCTGGGCGCAGCTGGAGGTCAGTAAAGCTTTTCCACTGCTTTCACGGCTGGCAACAAAACTTGGAAGTGTCGGGGCAGCAGAAGCCACTGCCTTGGTGAGAACAGCCAAGCTCAAGCCCCGGCAATGCTGCGGCGGGGGAGCAGGGTGCTTACTGCGCCACCACCCACCA
>NW_010430456.1:1957-2860 GCF_000710305.1 Buceros rhinoceros silvestris
CCTTTGTGAGAAAAGCCAAGCTCAAGGCCCGGCAATGCGGCGGCGGGAGAGCTGGCTCCTCTCCGTCCCACATCCACAGAACACCCAGAAAGCCGTGACAGGAACTTTGCAGGGTGACCAAGACTGGGAGCAACAGCACAGAGCAACCATGACATCTCCTTGCAGGAAAGGCAAGACCCAGGAGGCTCCTGGCTCATCAGCGCAGCCCAGGGACCGGCCAGACCTTTCTTGCCAGTCTGATGCCACCAGTCCCAGGGGAAGCAGAAGGTGTGATGACACCACGCAGGAACTTGCCCAAGGCTGGGCAGTCCCACTGACCAAGACTGGGAGCAACAGCACAGAGCAACCATGACATCTCCTTGCAGGAAAGGCAAGACCCAGGAGGCTCCTGGCTCATCAGCGCAGCCCAGGGACCGGCCAGACCTTTCTTGCCAGTCTGATGCCACCAGTCCCAGGGGAAGCAGAAGGTGTGATGACACCACGCAGGAACTTGCCCAAGGCTGGGCAGTCCCACCAGACAGCTTGGACAGACTCAGAGGAAGGGCAGCAGATCCCAAATTCTTTAACATAGTCCATCCCTCTCTGGGGCACGCGCAGTGTCTCTGGTCGTTTGATGAAGGCTGGAGGCTTCCTCTAAGATGAACTTCTCACCGTTCCGTCCTGACACATGCTCTCTTGTGTTTCTCTGAGACAGCAGGTTCCTGTTCGCAGCAGATCCCGAATTCATTTACATAGTCCGTCCCTCTCTGGGGCACGCGCAGTGTCTCTGGTCGTTTGATGAAGGCTGGAGGCTTCCTCTAAGATGAACTTCTCACCGTTCCGTCCTGACACATGCTCTCTTGTGTTTCTCTGAGACAGCACGTTCCTGTTCTGAGTTAATTGACTTTCACCTTCATTATCTTC
>NW_010430457.1:0-1267 GCF_000710305.1 Buceros rhinoceros silvestris
TCCTGGGAAGGGAGAGCTGGTGCACGATGGACAGGCATCGCTTGTGGGGTCTGGGGTGCTGCTTAGTGCCAAGTGCTCACTAACTCCAGGAAAGGAGAAAAGCTGCCAGATGAAAACCAGACCCAGCTGCACCAAGGCTTTGGGACCGCACCTACTTGTAACCAGCGGAGCAAAACAACCTCGGTTCTTCTCGCAAATTGATTGCACGTCAACCGTACTCCTATCCTTGGCTGTCACCAACCCCTTTCTAGGAAACCAGCTCTTCTTCCCTTGGGTCCAGGCATCCAGAGCTGCTTCCTAACCCCACCCCCAACATATGCACCACCAAAGACGCCACTCAGCCTCTTTCAGGACTCGCTGTCTCTGATGCCCTATCCATGGGCTTGCAGTTTGGAGTCTCTCCACATCCAGATGAGGTTTAAAACAAAAACCCTCTAACGCTCAACTGTTTGGCTGGCCATAAAACCTCATCCTCAGGGATGTTTATACCACCTCTGTGGCTCCACCAGTCCCAAAATAAAACTTTTCTCCCCTCGAACGATGCCTGGGACATTAAGATACTGTAATGAAATGTGGACAGTTTTGTGACTGTTTGTGCTCCAATACAGTCGGTGGATTTTTTCCTATTCCCCTTCCACCACCACCCTGCCCTTTTTCTACCTGTTTTTTCCCTAATCTACCATGTTTTTCTCATAAAATAACCATTCTGAGACCTCACTTACTGCTAGAAATCATTTTTAAAGAGGGAGTAATTCTTGTGGGCATCTGAGGCAGCACTAGGAGGACTAAAACTCCCCTCCTAGCCCCAAATGCACCGCAGAGGCAAGGGTCCTCTGAAAACGCCTGGCATCAAACCAAGTGGTGCATTGACAGGGTCTGCTGAGGTTCCAGGG
This sequence comes from Buceros rhinoceros silvestris, assembly GCF_000710305.1. Classification (NCBI taxonomy): domain Eukaryota; kingdom Metazoa; phylum Chordata; class Aves; order Bucerotiformes; family Bucerotidae; genus Buceros; species Buceros rhinoceros. The sequence goes on from NW_010430457.1 coordinate 894, forward strand.
GATGGGACCGTGCCTTTTCCACTTAAACAATTATTTAAGAGACTTGTTTCACTCCACACCCTTTACCCGGGCTTCTTAGCTTTCTGCAGTTAAAATAAGCATGGTTTTCTGACTAAGCATGGACACCACCATGGCTGTCTGGGCAGCGCTCGGGCAGAGGTACATCATAGAATCATAGAATCACAGAATGGTTCCGGTGGGGAAGGACCTTCCAAGCTCACCCAGCCCAACCCCCTGCAGGCAGCAGGGACATCTGCACCCAGAGCAGGGGGCTCAGAGCCCCAAGGGCCAACCTGACCTGCCATGGGGCCAGCCATGGGGCTGCTGCCACCTCTCGGGGCCGCCTGGGCCAGGGGGGCACCACCCCCCGTGGC
>NW_010430457.1:1543-2154 GCF_000710305.1 Buceros rhinoceros silvestris
GCGGCAGCTCCGTGTCTCTGCGGGGCTGAGGAGCCCCGAGCTGGCCCCAGCCCCGCAGGGAGGTTCTCAAAGAGACCTCTCAAGCAGCATCCCTTCTGCTCTTTCCATTTTATTTTATTCGTGAGTGCTTAGGGCTGAAAGTCTCATCTGCTCCAGCATTATGCTTTATCAACTGGGTTGTAAAGGCTTCTGCCTCTCTTGGGATATTATCCCAGTTCTACTTGGTCTGGGCTGTATCTCACTCTGCCATCTTCCAACCCCAGCCTAAGGGAGTTTCTTTTACTATCCCTCCTTGACATCTGCGGGGGAGGCAGGGATGCCCTGTGGAGCTGAATTCTTCTGTCTGCTGATGGTTTATGTGAAGGGACCAGAAAGAAAAAGAAATCGAAATACACATCTGGCAAGATCCCTCGATTAGCTGTTTTTTCTGATAGGAGGGAATAATCACAGAATCATTTTGGTTGGAAGAGACCTTTAAGCTCCTCGAGACCCCCGTTCTCCCAGCACTGCCAGGTCCCCACCGACCCCTGTCCCTCAGCAGCACCTCCACACGGCTGGGAAACCCCTTCAGGGATGGGGACTCCACCACTGCCCTGGGCAGCCTGCGACAC
>NW_010430457.1:2678-5925 GCF_000710305.1 Buceros rhinoceros silvestris
AGCTGGAGGCCGGTTCCTCTCGTCCTGTCACTTGTTCCTGGGGAGAAGAGACTGACCCACACCTTGCTCCAACCTCCTGAATTTCAGGTTGTTGTGGAGAGCCAGAAGGTCTCCCCAGAGCCTCCTTTGCTCCAGGCTCAACCCCACCAGGTCCCTCAGCTGCTCCTCAGCGCATTGTGCTCCAGACCCTGCATCAGCTTCGTTGCCCTTCTCTGGACACGGTGCAGGCCCTCAATGTCCTTCTGGGAGTGAGGGGACAAAACTGGCCACTGTATTCAAGAACCAGCACACAGTTCCATAGCTCTGCTTTAGCGCAGCCTGGGGCACGGGGCTTCAGCAAGAGTCTCTGCAGGTCTCCTCTCCCACAGCATCATTTGCTCTTTGGATGGCAGAGGAAGACCCTTTTGGTGAGCCAGGATGGGAGCAGGATGCTCCAATCTCCACTGTGGTTTGTCAGGAAGCCCAGGCTGGCCCTGTGGGAAAGCCCACTCATCTCTCTCGCAACATGAGCAGACTTCAGCTTGGTTTTAACCATGTTTCTGTGCTCACAGGGCCGCAACCCAGCTGAAACAATTCCCCCCCGCCCCCCTGCTTTTATTTTTCTTCTCTAAATCACAAGATGAAATTGTCTTCTAAGTCGCATTTGGGAAAAAGGAGAGAGCACCAAAGAGGAGAGAAAACAGACTTTGCTGATGACAAACCGCGCTGTCCACAGAAGAATGTTTCTACGATGCGTGAGCAAATTTTCAGCTGTTTCTTGGTCGCTCAGAAAAATTAGGGAAACCCACACCGAGCATAGAATTAACTACAACGTGGCTGTTCATGAGTCGAGAAGTGATGGGGAGATGTGAGACCACACTCCGTTACAACTATTACAGGCGTCCGTAGTACGCCCCTGAAAACTCCACCGTGAGACATCACAGCTCAGACACAGATTTGAGATTACTCCAGGAAGAAACTGTCCACTTTTCCTCCACTTAAACATTAACGTTGTGAATTTCTGCTTTTAGAAAGACTTTATTGCCCAAGTTGTCTCGTCTTGGCCACAGCAGAACTTGCCAGCAGAAATAAAGCTGCCTGTGTAACCGATTCCCTTATTCTCCACTTAGTTTTGCATAGTCACGACTCCTATCAAGGACTCTAGCTGCCCTCATGTAATTAAATATCTAATTTATGCAATTAAACATCCAACTGACCCAATTAAATTAACTCAATGGCTTGAAATCACCAATGCCACAGGAACTCAGCTGCCTGGTTAGCGCATCCTCTCCTTCGCGCCCCTCGCCACCATACCCGTGTTGCCGGCAACCCTGAAAGTCAGCACATTGTGCTTTTCCGTAGAAAAAATAAGGATTGATGCATTAACGCTTCGCTGGCAGCTGTACAGCGGTATTGTACGAAGACACGCGCTGAGACAGAGGGGGAAGATGTCCAATGAAGAAGAGAAGATTAAAATATAGATTAAAGAGGTTTCACCTACCTCCGGTCGTTTCTCCTCCTTCTGAAGAGTTTTTTGGTGTGTGCGATTTCAGCTTCATGAGGCAACGGATGGTAACCCTGTAAAACAGAGGGAAAAGCAGAGATCAGCTGCAAGATACAGGAGGCATCAGTATAGAAGGGGTCAGAGTGAGACACCGCTGCACACCCAACACGGGAGCATGTTAAAGGACACAGTTCCCATCCAAACATCTTCACAACTTCTCAGACCCTGCTGAAGCAGGTCTGGAAACCCAGAGATTTCTGTTACCCTCTCAGGGCCACTGCAATGCACAGGGAATGACGGTATCTGCAATTTCTCCACTTTCATGTGCGCTGGCAGCCCAGCAGTCCCCCGTGTGCTGGGCTCCTCCCCAGCAGCGTGGGCAGCAGCTGGAGGGAGGGGATGCTGCCCCTCTGCTGCGCTCTGCTCTGGGGAGACCCCCCTGCAGGGCTGGGGCCAGCTCGGGGCTCCTCAGCCCCGCAGAGACACGGAGCTGCTGCAGTGGGGCCAGAGGAGGCCACAGGAATGATGGGAGGGTGGTGAGCCCCTGGCCCAGGTTGCCCCAAGAGGTGGGAGAAGCCCCATCCCTGGCACCATGGCAGGTCAGGTTGGCCCTTGGGGCTCTGAAGATGTCTTTGCTCCCTGCAGGGGGGTTGGTCTGGATGATCTTTGAAGGTCCTTTCCCACCCAAACCAGTCCGTGATTCTGTATGGGAGAAACCGCATGGGGCCAATAACTGGATCACGTATTGATGGATCCCAACACACACCATCTACAGGCACTTCACCCTCATCACACATGACACTGCTGATACTCTTGCACCTAAACTATCCGCTTTCACTGGCTTGTTTCCTTTGTATTTATTTAAATGGTTGGAGAGTTTGGACTCAATAATCTTCAAGGTCTTTTCCAGCCTAAACGATTCCCGATTCTAAAACCCAGCTGTAAAAATGTCTGTACGGGGCTGATGCTCAGCAGCATTTTGAGGATACTGGAACGAGCCCGCGCAAGCCACAGCTGACTGGTCTGTTGGGACAGTGCCTCCATGCCATTAAGAAGTCAACGATCACATCACAAGCCGACCTTCTGACTCGGTATGTTCATCTGATAATGGGGATGTTGTATTTACCACCTACTTACGGGCATCGTGAGGCATCGTTCATGCGAGCAAAGCGCTCTGAGGTTCCTGGATGAAAGGCACTACGTAAGTGCAAAGTATTATTTATTTTCCAGGGACCACAGAGCTGTCATAACCATAATGAATTTTATTTATGCGCTATTGTACTTCCCCAGCTGGCAATAAAAGCCCTGTAAAAGTTGCTCCTTTTATTTCCATCGCAATCTATCTTAGCTCCGGCCGCTGCTGGTGAATCACCACGTGCGAGGGGCCACGAGGGAGCAGCCGGGATGAGGGCAAGGGCTGGGTGGGAATGAGTCTCATCGAGCTTTGTCACATTGGCATGACAACATAACACAGTGACTTCAAAAGAAAGTGCCTCTCGCTGCGTAAAGAGTCTTAAAAGCGACAGTTAATTTTGGTAGCGGTTACCGAGATGATAATATTTTGAGTTCCTCTGGTGGCAGATGTAATGGAGGAGAAAGGTTGCTGGGGCTGGTCATGAACTTAGGCTTGCAGACCAGAGGAGGCATCACCAAGTCCAAGATCACCCATCCTGGCCACCTGCAAAGAGCCTGGAGAAACCGCTACGACAGCAGCCCTACAGCTTCCATGGCGGCTGGGGCCCTCCCACTCTGTGACACTCGCTC
>NW_010430457.1:6713-11568 GCF_000710305.1 Buceros rhinoceros silvestris
AGAGAGCACGTTCAACATTCCATGGTCCTCCACTCACATCCTTGCACCCAGCACTGGCAAGAGGTCTCCTCGTGCTCCCTAGACCTCATCTCACCTCTCAGACTTTGACTCCCTAGCTCATCTTTGACTCCTAAGAGTCTAAGGAGGGAGGGAAAGCTGGTGACCAGCTCTCCTGAGGTGGTGGTTGGGTTATTACCTACTTAACCAGGTCTGACTTGGGCTTCTCTTGCAGCCAAACACCTCGTGGTTAGTTCTGTGAGACATCTTTGATGTCTAACAGCTTCAAATCATAGTGAACCTTCTTCATGACTGAGGGCTGTGGTTTGAGTCTTCCTCATCACTTACTTTCCCAATCACTTAGTTGCACTTGATACATAAGAGGAGCTTCACATCTTGGAGATCTCTGTTCCTCTGAAAATTTGCTTGAAATTGGCCAATAGGTACCAAAGTGAACGAGAAAAGGAAGGGAGGGAGCAGACTTATGCAGTCCAATCACATCAGCTGTGCTAGTTTCGGAAATCAGGCTAAAAATAGCACAATGCTCAGTGAGGCTGAGCCTTCCCAACGTTGTGCTACCACGGAGGAGTAAAGCTTGGGCTAGTTTGAAGAATTTAAGCCACACCACGGACATGTGCAAATACAATTACCCTGGAAAATGAAACCAACTCGGCAGAATACAAGGACCTAAAGCACCGATTTCCTCCACGCGGAGCCTTCGCTGAAGTCTCAGAAGATGCCTTGTCTTCCTTCAGAGCTGTCCTCCTTGCAGAGCATCCCTGGGCTTTCTCAGACCTCTGCCTGCCAGTGGCCGACAGCATCGGGGTGGGAGATGGATTAATCACGTGGGAATCAGGCTCCTGATCCAAGGAGCTCTGCCTGTGCCGGAGCAGAAGAGAACTTCGTGTCCCCATTAGGAAAAATCAAGCGTCTCCCTTCTCCAGCCGAGCAATTGCCTTCCTTAGTCCTAGTCATGAGACAATGTTTTGGAAAAAACCAGTCACCGATCCCTACTCTGGTCTATTTTGGTGCCTATACAGAGCTAAATTTGGAAGGGAGTAAAGTCACGGTTTGTTTTTGGTTGGTTTTTTTGTGTGTGCATGCAGCAAGATGATGTAAAAGGAAGTATCAGCAACTTGCAAGAAGGGCGGAGTAGTTGGAGAAGACCAAAGGTGCTCGGTGGGTCAGGACAGGCCAGAATGCCAAGTGCCTTGATGACATGGGTTTGGCTGGAGGCTGCCCCCGTCATGGGTCATGCAGGACAGCAATGGAAGTGCCTTCAATAGAGCTGGCTCGCTGAGGACAACGTGGATTTGAAATGTGGATCTGAAACCTGGATCTCTTCTATTTTTCAGTGGACACGGTCTTTATGAAGCTGAAACTTCTGAACGGAGCCAAAGTGTTGCAAGGCAGAAGGCCACTCTCTGTCCCGTGATGGGTCTACAAAGACCTACACAAGAGGGATGGTTTTTGCTCCTGCTTGGGCCAGAAGACACCATCAAGTCCATGTGCTTGTGGTTTTTATAGGCAGGTTTGCAACTTCTCAGTGGGCAGCAAAATAACATTTCGTCTCTCTCCCGCATCGGTTTTATTTTGATATTTATTTGCAGAAGAACGTAACAGACCAACATTTCAGTGGTGCTGGTTCTGGAAGCGAGGGGTGTGGGAAAAGCGAAGAAGAAGGAGCCCATGGTCTCCGGAAAGATCACTAATAGGGGTCATTTTCTATTTTGGAGTTAAACACTCTGTGGTTTACATGGTGGGAAGCTTGGAGCAGAACCTGAGAAGCCCATGGGACTTCTAATGCCTGTAAGTTTAAATCATAAACACGCACGCTCCAACAAGAAAGGCCAATAGCTCTGGAAAAGAAGGGGTGTTCAGGACTGCTCTGCTCTCCGGGCCAGTCCCCTGGAGACCAGCTACGCTGCGATGTGCATATTCATTTTCAGCTGTTTCAGGGAAAGCTGCTCTTGGAGAAGGGGTGATGTCTGGCAAGCTTAGGTGGCCAGACAACATACACCAAGAGAGCTGTCACCTACAGACGGCAGAGGGAAGCAGTTTTGACATCCACGTCCACTCTTCTTGGGCTTTACCTTCCTAATGAAGGTGTCTGCCCAACCTTCAACCCTGTCCACCCGCCTGGGGGAATCCAGAAAGCCAGCAGCTGCCTCATCGCTGCCCCAGACCCATTTACATCAAACTTTAATGAAAGAAGAAATAAAAAGCTTTCAAGATCTTGCTGGTAATCTGCAGCGACCAAAGAGCCTCTGTCTCTCCCTCCACCGATACCTGCCCCTCCCGGCAACATCCCTCTCCTGAGCTATCCCACCCCATGCCCCAGCCCAGAAACCTGCCTGGAGGCACCAGCTTTGACTCTTTTACTGGTGAGAGTAAATCACAGGACAAATGACAAGGAGATAAGCAGAAAGACAAGGGGACAGGCAGGGGATTTTGCTGCCACTGGTCCTTCTGTGACAACCCTCAGGTAGCAAATTCCAGGGACTCCTTCAGCTTCTGACAACAACCGTCTTATGAAAGGGATGGTTCTGTTTGGGACCAATCTGCACCCTCCCTCCTTCTCCTCCGCTTCTGCACTTCTCAAGTACAACTCTTGCCTGGCGTGTCCAAATTGATGGGCATTTCATAAAGACCTGGTAAAATTCTAAGGTGCTCTGAGAGGTTGGGGTTCATTGCTTCATCCCCATGGTCTTCATGTCTAAAGCAGCCTGACTTTTGGATGTGAAACCTCACCCCACAGAGTGACTGTCTTGACTCACACCCATTCATTCAGCCCCTCCCAAGACATTCCCCACCCCAGGAGATGCACCATCCCAGCCGAGGACGGTCAAGCAGGTGAAGATGCTGAACAGCAACACTGAAGACCCAAGAGCAAACAAAAGGTTGAAAAAAGCAACTGGCTGATGGAAAAACACAACGCTGGGGTGATGAGAGAAGGGAAAGAAACCATCCGGGCATATCACAGGATCAGTCTGCATGAGCTTTATCTCAAGAGCCTTTTGTGCCCTCAAGAAACATCTCCGCCCTCGCTTATCTTAAACAAATGGTTGCAGGAGGCCTGAACTGAACAAACAGGTTACGAGGCCTGAGCTGGGCACTGGGAATTGCGCCGGGTTTTATTGCACGCAAAGTTCAGGGTGGGATTGGGAAGGGTGAGGTGGGGCTGGGTTCATGGCAGCCCGGAAGATGCCTCCTCTGCCCGTGCAAAGATGACAACGGAAATACTGAGGTTGGAGGAAGCATCAGAAAATCCAGAAATGATCCACAGAAACAAACCCAGTGACACCCCGCGATGAGGCTTTCGTCTCCCTATGGGATGGATTCTCCGTGGCAGGAAAGTCCGGGACAGCACAGAACTGCAGATAGATTTAACTTCAGATATATTTAACTTTTATTGTGCTGATCCCACACTCCTGAAGCCCACGGGCTTGAATGTGCCAATGCTCAGGACAACCAGCCCAGCCATCCACATGAAAAACACAGCCAAGGCACCGCCACCTCCCTGCTGGCATCATCCTCCCCACCTCCACGCACCCAAGGCCAGCACTTATCAACACACCTAAGTCCTGCGAGCACTTCCAGCTCCTTGGAGGCCACTCGCCGTTGCCTCTTCCCCTTCCAGGAACTGCCATGGCGCTGGCCTGCCAGCTGCTCTCCTCTCTTACACGAGGGGAATTTTTTACCTCTTGAAAGGAGATGCCTGAGGCACAAACCAAAGCCTTGAGCTGCTTCGGAAGCCATGGAAGAATATCAAACAATGTCAGGAAGCTGCCTGGAAATGATTTCCTCTTTGTTAAAACTGAAGTGATAAATCTGTTCCTTCAAATTGCCAGCGATTCATTTTTCCTGGAAGGTGTTTATAGTAAGAGTTGCTTCTGTATAAGGAATCAATCGGTGCTCAACATCGACGGAACAGAAAGCGCAACGGTTTTATCACATACTCCTCACCCAAGATAAAAGGCAGGTAAATCCTTACAGCACATCATGGTCGTGGCTCTCCCACCGCTGCTCACCCACAACCCAGCACACACCGGTCCTGGCCACCCCCAAGGACGCTTCCTTCAACCTCAATCAGGACTACATTAAACTAGAGGGTTGGCAACAAGGGCTGAGTTTCCAGGCACGCAGGAGCTGGAAAAACGAGCAAAACTCTTCCAGCTTTGCCACCGTGAACCAACAAGTCCAACAGTGGAGGAGAGATGCTCCGCGGGACCTTGAGAGTAGGACATGCTTGCCCGATGAATCACGGCATGGCGTAACATGCCTCAAATGGGAGGCATAGGAAGCTGATTCTTGGGACGTGTCCCAGTTTGGAGGATTTCCTGATTAAATGCATCTTTGGGGAGCAAAGCATAAATTATACGTTGTCAGCAAAGACTGCACGCGTAGCTGCAGCACGCGTGCCTTGATGATGAGCACCTTGGAGACGACTTTTCCCAAAGAAAGAGTGGGAGGACAGGGGAGTGATGGCTGTGATGGTGATCAGGACTGTCACAGCTAAACACAGAACCACAGAACCCCAGACTGGTGGGGTTGGGAGGGACCTCTCGAGGTCATCCAGTCCTACCTCCTGTTAGAGCAGGGTCACCCAGAGCAGGGTGCCCAGGATGGCGTCCAGGTGGGGTTGGGATCTCTCCAGAGTTGGAGACTCCACCACCTCTCTGGGCAGCCTGGGCCAGGGCTCTGCCACCCTCACAGCAAAGAAGTTTCTCCTCCTGGTCACGTGGATCTTCCCATGTTCCAGTTCGTGCCCAGTTTGTTCTGTCACTGGGCACCACTGGGCAGAGTCTGGCCCCTCCTCCTGACCCCCCTTTAGCTGTGGATCCCATTGCTGAGGGCC
>NW_010430457.1:11697-18471 GCF_000710305.1 Buceros rhinoceros silvestris
CAGCAGCTCTGTGTCGCTGTTGAACTGGGCAGCCCAGCACTGGACACAGGACCCCAGAGGTGGCCTGACTAGGGCAAAGTAGAGAGGGAGGAGAAGCTCCCTTGACCTGCCTCAACCCCTCCTTATGAATTATTAAAGCCCTGGTGCTACTCCCTGTGGGGTTTTGCCTTCCCCCGTTGTCCCAAGGACGCAACCTCCTGGATTCCCATAGCTGAGAGCTCATGCTGGTTTGTACATCCCCTCTCACAACGCGATGAGCGTTTCCATGAAGGACAGACTCTGCACAAGCAGACCCAGACCTGCAGAAGAATCATTTAGACCCTTATCTTCCCACTGCCTTCCCTTGGCGTTTCCTATTGGCTCCTGGCAGAGAGTGGACACCCAGCTAGAAAGAAGACAGTACTTAAAATGGCATTAAATACTTGGTGGCATTGAAGGCTTGGTGGCAGTTAAGCTGTCCCACCTCAACCCTCGGCAGCCAGCCCTGGGATGAAACAAAAGACACACAGAACAGCGGAACAACCCAGCATGAAACTCCCCGTGCGGGGTGAAGGATGCAAATGCAATTAAAGCATTAGAATAATTAGACAAAGCATCCCAAGTGAAATGTACCCTGAACTGATTATTGACAGCGAGTTTTCCAGAGTCTATTTTTAACTCTCAGCCCCTGAGCTCCTGAATGATACATAATTCAGAGATAATAAAACTTTAAAACGCGGGACAAAGTCTCTTAGGAGGAACTGCCTCTGCAAACACGACACGGGCACATCAAGGCAACCAGGATGAGCAAGAAGAAAAGCCCAACCAGTGCCACCAAGCCACTGAGACAGGGACAGGCTGCATTGAAACAGGGTGCTCCAGACACACCGACACGGCCACGCGGTGCCATAGGAAGAGTATAAATAACAGACAAAAGAAATCCCCTTTTGTTACAAGAATCCGCAAATCCCAAATCGGTTACGAGCTGACTTAGGAAACGGAGTTTTTTCCCATGTTTTAGCAAAATGGGAACAATACTTTGCGAGTGGAAGTAACTCTAATTGTTTTAACTGATGTTATTTTAGTGGTGTTTAGGTTTATTGTTTATTTGTATGTATTTCCTCTACCCCGGTCAGGCTTAAAACCAAAACTTACTGTCAGCACTAAAGCGTCCCCTCCATAAATAAATACATTTACCCATTAAATACAGACAGAACCACGCCATTGCGTGGTCCTTAAATGCAGAATAATTAAAGAATCATTAAAATAAGTAGCGTTGGTGACCTGGGCTTGCTGTCCCCTGGTAAAAAAGAGCCTTTTTTCAGCTCATATTGGGCACAAATATGGTCCCGCATCGCTTGAGTCCAGGAGACACCACACCTGGTATGTGGTTTGAGGTCTCTCCAAGTAGCCCAAGCTCATCCTGAGCCCGGGCTGTGCTGCCCTGCAAAGCTTTCCCTCCATTCTCCTCGGCTGGTGCTGGTTTGGGGGTGAGGGAGGAACTGCTTTAGCTGGGACTCAGAGTGTTATGAGGTTGCTATGGGAATATTTGTAACTCAAGCTGTTTCGGTCCCTCCGGGACCTCGCGCTTCTTTAAAATATACTTTTCCTCTCTATTTTTCATGTTCCCCAGCCTGGTTTTCTCTGCTTCTTGTCCCCTTCAAAGCCCACCACACTCTTTTTGTGCACCTCGATGTGCCATTTCACCATGCCTCTCCAGCCAAGCGGGCAGGTGAGATGGCAGGAGGACCCTTCGCTGACCAGCCACCTTCAACACCTCCCCACTGAACCATCGTGGTGGGTGGCATCACAATGAAGAGACCTGCGGGCAGAAGAGGGACCTCTCTGATGAATTTTTAAGGCGACCTATAAACAGACCCCATAGGACCTCAAGGAGTTTGGGACGAGAGTCCTGGTCACCCTCTGTGCAACCCCCAGCATCAGTACAGCCTCTTCCGGCCGGGTCCGCTCACCTCGAACCTCAGCGCTGGAGGTAAGGGCTGTATCAAAGTATATTTTCTTTTCATCCGTATTATTATTAACAAAAATTGTGTTTTCCATGTGCATTCGTGCAATCTCCCAGAACCAGGCCCTCCCAAATCTTCTCCTCCGGGGTTTCAGCCCATAGGAGCTCCAGCTCATGCAAGCTCCCAGGAGTTGGGACAGTCCAACAGCAATAAACCCCCTTATTTGCAGAGTGACAACTTCATAACCTTACAAACAAGAGGTGGTTTCTTTTTTCTTTCAACGTGGGTAGATCCAGAGGCGCTAGGAGAACTTTCCCACCGCTCAGCCCTTGGCACTTCCCGTTGGAGGCCTTCCAAGTGCATGAGGTTTCGCAATACCCGAAGATCACAGGCAATAGTTAATAAGTCAACGAGCATTTTTTGCCACGATCCAGATCACTGTGATCCACCAAAGCAAAAGGGAATTTTGCCATCAACAGGGTCATGGTGGTGGCAGCCCCTCTTGGTCCACCAGTGGACCTTTCTGGTAGACCTTCTGTGCAGAACACCACCATCGTTTCCTTGTCCAAGCCCCTCGTATTGTGCTGGAAACAATTTCACCCTGTTTGCAGTCGGCTGAAGGCGCAGCCAACGCACTTTCCCCTCGACTACACCACAAAGCCATGTTTTTTCTCCTTTCTGACACCTCTGCTTGGTCTAGCTCAGCCCAGCAAGAGCCAGCAAGGCTCCCACGTCGCAGCCACCCCAGCCCAATGTGCAAATGCCAATTTAATCCTATAAAAGCCTCGTTCTTCCCTTTGAAAAGTCCCATTTCTTTGCAGAAGTCTGGGCTGTGCGACACAAGGGCTCGACTTTCTCCCTGCCAGGTTACTGGCAGTTTGTACCTGGGCAGAAGAAACGGCTTCTTGAGTGTCCGTCTGCTCCCTCCCAGGATTTTCCTTTTATGCGTTAAGATTCCTCTGGCTGTAATGGGTTTTAACGCAGGGACGAGCACAGAAAACATTATGCACTTGCCATGGTGTATCAGTCATATCCCATCATATATTAATTACGCTGGTGGTTTTTCGCTGGTGCTCTGCAGACCTCTGGGAGTCATGGACTACTTCGAACAGTAAAACGAGGACGAGTAAGAAAAGCATGTTTGTAGTTGCTTTACAGCAGCCTCCAAATGTGACGTTTGGAAACGGAGCTGGCATTTCCACATAACAAATAAAATTCTGAAAAACTGGTTTTTATCCAAAGTTGCTACGGAACAGGCAGCAAGACGGCCAGACCGGCTCTCCTGTGTCTTGCAAAGCTGAACCTCAACGATGACAGCTCCAAAGACATTCCAGGTTGGCCAAAACAACGCACCTTCAGGAAGGAACTGGGGACAAAGATCAGGTTTAGATTGGAACTGAGGAACAATTTCTTCCCCGTTGGGGTTGTGCAGGCGTGTCGCAGGCTGCCCAGGGCAGTGGTGGAGTCCCCATCCCCGGAGGGGTTTCCCAGCCGTGTGGGGGTGGTGCTGAGGGACAGGGGGCAGGGGGACCTGGCAGTGCTGGGGGAAAGGTTGGACTCGATCTTAAAGGTCTTTCCCAACCAAAATGATTCTACTATTGTTAAGAATCAGCACTGAAACTCAACAAACCAACCCAACTCCTGGATATTTTCATGTGCCAAGCACCAGCACCAATGACCTTGTTTACTGGTATGTCTTGGGTGAGGCTTCCTCTCCTCACTAGGGCGTATCGCCCATGTCCCGCTCCCTTCTCTATCCAGGACCCCTGCTCACTGACAGACGCTTTGAAGTCATGCAGGGACCCTACGGCAGCCCCAGGATGGAAACAGAGGTCTCCCACGCTACACTCCACGCTCTCCTGTGGTTCTACCTATGGCCTTAAATTAGGCAGCCAAGTACCTTACCAAAAGGGGGCTTAGACATCCCCACTGGGACGTTGCTCTTCGCCCGCTCCATATAGTTACACCCATGTCCAAGATGCTAAAGGCACGTGGGGTCCTTCCTCCTGCCTCAAGCTCTGCTGGGATCGGAGACAACCCAGCGAGCCGGGATGGCTCAAGCTTGTCCTTTCCGAAACCAAGTCATCGGACGCCTGCGTCTCTGTGCTTGGTGGCCTCAGCCTTTCTCTCGTTATTGCCGCCAAAACGTGTTCATTTAACACCCGTGGCCTTTCGCCAGCAAGAATGTCGCGCAAGGAGCAGAACCAGCTCCTCCGACAAACCGAGACAACAAAAGAGAGGCAAAAAAAAAATTAAATAATTAAGAAAAAATTCCCACCAGCTCAGAAAAGCTGGAGGTTAATATAAATTCCAGGGGCTTGGAGGGGGGGCGGGGGGAAACGGAGCGGCGTTCAAAGACTCGATGGCTAACCACGCTTCCTTCGTCTGGCAACTGCCCGCTCCCCCGGCAGGGTTATTGAGGAAGTCAGATGAGCGCTCTATTTGTTCCAGCTGCAGATTTCCCTTAACCCCTGGTAGTGGTGTTTTCCAAGAGCCACGGAGCTGGTTTTTGGATGGCGGTTTTTCGTTTTCCGTGCGTGCCACGGCTACAGTTATTAGCTTTAAGCGCTGTCATTCATAGATTAAAAATAAAGGAAAAAAGAAAAAAAAAAAATCTTTGCGAGTCTTAGAAGTCCAGGCTGGATGAGCAAAAGGGGGATTAAAAGAAAGGTCTCAGGACTTAGCGTGGAACAGGAAAGAAGAAGATAAAGCCGTTATAAAAGCTGGTGCTAATACAGGAGTCCTTTTTGTTGTAAGTGTTAACGCGGCCACGCAAATTCCTACGAAGATTTATTAGTCAGCTCATAGAATCTGCCCTCCTTCCTCTTCGGTTGATAAAATCAAGGCTATTTTCCTCCACTAAAATGTTCTTCTCTCTTAATTAAGAGGAAAATAATGATATTTTCTCCCTCCAAGAAGACCTCGTGTATATCTTGGGGTATACCTTGGGGCATACCTTGGGGCATACCTTGGGGCATACCTTGGGGCAGACACAAGGCTGATGCCTTCAGGACAGTGAAATACTGACACCGAAACAAAGATTTAGTGACTAAACTGTTTGGATGCTCCACACAAGGCGAGTGCAGCCCCAGGTCTGTGGAACCCGACGCTGAATGACTTGATGGAGCTGGGATACACAGCACCGTCCCCCTCCACCCTCCCAGAGCAGCAACCGCTGTCCCAAGGGACTTGAGCCCAGCAAACCATTTACCTCATGTGAATCTGCTCCTAAGTCCGCTATTGGCCTTGGCCCGCCGCCAGCCAAGCACTTAGGCACATGCTTAAAGTTAAGCACAAGAGTAAACAGCTTGAAGTCAGGCAGACTTAAATCTAAGCGCATATTTCAAGGATTTGCTGGATAAGGGCCTTAACCCCAGTGTGCGGCGTGTAACTGGGATGGTTCCCAGCTGATTAGCTCCCTCTTTTCCCCGACCTCCCCTCCATCGGAGCAGGCGATAAAGCGTTTCTGGTTTGCCACCACGCTAAAGGCTTGGCTTTCAAGAAGCCCTGCCTAGCCCCCGGGCGAAGCGTGTCTTTCTTTAATTATACCTGCCTGTGAAATACCTTCCAGAAATCCCCACCCAAACAAAGCCTCAGGAAAGGAAATAACGGAAATTCTTGACGGTTTCCACGGGGAAACGATCTTAACCAGTGAGACAAGACGCACGTAAGAGGAGGCTGATGACTGTTCCTACTGTACGCGGCTCCCAACCCCGACTCCGTAAAGCTCCGGCAGAAACCCCCAGTTCCTCAGCCCCCAAGGCAGGAGCCACCTTGAATCTGGCCCCTGCATGTGGGTCTCTGCACGCGTTAAGATCTGAAAAGCCTTTTGGTGGACATGCAGGGGCAAAAAAAAGATACGTGGCAACATAAAATCCATAAAACCACCACGCTCTCCCCTGTAGCAAAGTGCAGCACCCAACGGGGAATCTTCCAAGAGGCCACACAGCTTCTAAAGAGCTGGAGGTCACCTGCATGAGTTTTATTTTTGGCCTTTCATGCCCTTTTTTACTTTATTTCAATTGCATCTACCCAGGTAGGAACTTGGTGGCTATGGGCACATGTGAAGGTCTGGCAGAGCAGAAGCCCTCTTGGCCGCACAAGCAAGACGTGGAAGATAACGGACAAAACAGATGAGCAGGTGATTGGAAACCTGGACAAAGAAGATGAAGATTTGCTGTTAATTCCTCCAGAAACAGGACTGCTCTCATCAAGGAGCAGCAGCTTGCCCAGACTTGACAAGGGGTTAATGGAACATCACCAAGTCCCACTCCCATCCCTCACGCGTCCCCATCCAACTCACTTCTAACCATGCTCTGCTGCATTATATCTGTTTCTGAACAGTCAGACCTTCCCATCGTGGCATCCAAGATGCTTGGATTACTCTACCCAAGCTGCAAACCACTCCAGGTGACCACTAGACCATCATTTTTCACCGCAGCACGTGCAGAAGGACTGCTAAACTGCCAAAACACCAACCTCATGGAAGGAAAGCTACCTTAGACCTCCCAGAAGAAGGGCACGGCCATCAGCTACCTCACTGCAGCCCCGTCCTTCCTGAACCAGCATCTCGCGGAAGTGGAGGACTGGCAGAATAAATTCAAGTCCTGCCTTGCATTTATAAATTGGGTGGGTGCAAGACCCTGAATTTCTCCCTGGCCACGAGCGTTTCCACCAAGTCCTTGGGGTTTCAGGTAAGACATGGGACAACTCCTCCCCTGCTTCCATTGCCAGGGGTCCATAACCAGCTTTGGTCTTGCTTCAGCTCTCAGAGCATTTGCAGAAGATGAGGAGTTCCCATCTCCCTGCACTGACAAAGCGGACGAAG
>NW_010430457.1:18608-19976 GCF_000710305.1 Buceros rhinoceros silvestris
GCTCTTTGGATCACATATTTTTGAAGTTGGCCACCCACTTCTCAGCAGCCAGGAGCAATCTCGTAACTGCTACTTCCTCCACCGTTCGCAGAGCTGATGGTCAGGAAAGCTCTGCAGTGCAAGGAAATCCTGACCATCGCCACCAAAGCGTTATCGACACAGCGAGGAGATAATAACGACAGGAACCGCCTTACGGCAAAATCAGCATCGTGATTCAAGCGACTGCTTGGTGCCAAGGTCCCGCCAGCTGGAACACAGCGAGAGGAGGTCACACAAACTATTTCTCCCTCTGGCAAACAGATGAGGACTTCAGTGCGTGACACGGTTTACTTCACTGAACTCACCTTCTCATAGAAGGCCACGTGTCCCACCTTCTCCTGGGGAAGGTAGGTGGTATCTAGCCTGGTAGGCATCAAATTCTACCTGGAAAAAGTATCGTCATTCACTGTGGCAGAACCTAGCGTGGCCCATGAGTTTGGTGACTGCTCTGGATTCACAAGAAAGACCCCTGAAACCACAGCAGCCCCCTGAGGTGTGTACGACCTCCCCCAACAGAGAGATGCAGGCTGCTGTAACAACGGACAGGACCAGTGGGCAGATCAGGCCCCAGAGCACTTCTCCAAAGACATTCTACTCCAGACTCAGACCTTCATGGTCTGTGACGGGCGTCCAAGGAGCAGCAGGCACGTCACTAAAGGTGCTGCCAGATGGTGGGCAAACCCTGGAGCAGGCACAACATGGCAGCAGACCCCATCCTTGCTGGAGACCTTAAACACCAGCACACAGGCACTGAGAGAGCAGCAGAAATTCCCCATCATGGACATCTGGAGAAACAGAGGAGGTCAAGGGCTGGCCAGGCACGAGGGTTCACCTCCCCTTTGCGGGGATTTAGGCACTTGTTGAGCAGATGTTGCCATGACATCTGGAGAAGCACCGATGCACGGCGCAGGGACAGATTTCTAGCCCACCATGAGAAACACCCATCGGTACCTTCTCCGAGCACAACGCTACACCAGAAAGAGAGCACTTGGGGATTTCATTTGGGTTGTTCTCCCTCTTTCATTTCTTTTTGCAGCTCGGGATTCCTGAGTTCGCCGAGTCTCTCTTTAATGTCACATGTGTGGCTCAGGTCCCTCAGGCCCCAGCAGAAGCAGCCTGGGCTATTTGCACAGACCCCTCACAATGGAAGGAAGAGGGTGTAGGAGGGAGGATCAGGCTGCTGACCCCTTTATTGTTCTTGGGCTAGAAGAAAGCTTCCTCCTGGCTTAAGAACCACGGCGCTGAAAAAGTTTTCCAGCCAAAACGAGTCAGAGGGAGTCACTGGGTGGTGGTTTTCATTTTTTTTTTTTTTTTTTTTTCCTTCCCCTC
>NW_010430458.1:0-2056 GCF_000710305.1 Buceros rhinoceros silvestris
TTTTCTTCTCTGTTGTTGATCAGGAAAGAAATGCTAGAACTGACATGACCATTTTCGTATGTAGAGGCAGAATAAAGGAAAGAAAGGGATGTGGGACTGATCCAGAGGGGACCATTAAGGGGTTTGGTCCCTGTGCTCCCAGGAGAGCAGAGACACTGATGGGAAAGGCTGCTCTTGTGGCTTCCAGCTTCTCCACCCCCAGGCAGCTGAGCTCCCCTTCCCCTGGCCTGAGAGGGTTTTGGAAAAGATTATTCCATCAGCGGAAGAGTCAATGCAAAAATAAATACAGTCTAGTTTCAAAGTGCATTAACATCTGGATACATCTGAGCATAATTACTGGATGGGAGGTTGCATGTTTCCTGGCACTGCGTTTTCCTTGTCCCCAGTGCTTTCTGCTCCTCACCACTCACTGCCTGATCCCTTGATGCACAGGTAAATGCAGTCATAGTTTGTCATCTCTGGACTTTTCTGTCAGAATTTAGGAGTAGGGAATGAGCGTTCTCATTTTCATATGTAAGTGAATGGACCTGAACTTGTTGCAGAGTTATTGTTTTGTTTTTTCTCTCTGTGGTACTCTCCTGTTCCAGTGACTGGCTAGCAGAATGTCTTCCTCAATTTTTTCCTCAAAATCCTGCTCTTCTGTGAGGCTTGCGTGATGCTCAGAAGGGACTTTCTGTTGGATGTGCCACATGTGATGTCCAGGTTGATTTATTATTTTCTGATGATTTATTATCAGAATGAATTTCTATACACAGTTTTACATGAATGTGATTTTGTGTTGATTTAATTTATAAATTGAGAAACCCATTGCTGTTGTCAAGACCACATGAAATAATTTCATAAAATTATTCCTATTTTTGTGATTCATTTTATATATTGGCTAAAAAAAAATTCAGAATCTTTATAAACTGACTCAACTTTGGGGCAGATTTTTTCATGCTTTGACTGTTTCACTGGGTCATTTCAAGAGAAGCCTTAAACTCTTTCTTGTTAAACCTAAATTTTGGAAATGGTACTGCAGTGGAAAAAGGAATAACCAATATAAATATTCAAGAAAACAGTTTAAAAACTGCTTGCTGATCAAATAGAGTACCTCACCTACCAAGACTTGGATCATCCTTAATCACCACTTGTAATGAAGCTGCAATTCCTGTTTCAAGCCCAACTTGCATAATTTCAAAGCTTTTCAAGAGCTGGTAAGAAAGCTAGTTCAGTTGTTCCATAACTGTGGTAAAATAGACCAGTGCCCTTGGAACATTCTCTTCTACCCCCACACACATATGAGAAACAAAGTCCTCGTACATTCAGAGCTTGTAGATGAATCTGGACTACTCTGTGGCCAAAGCTTTCCTGTCTTCCAGGGAGCTGGTCTGCCTTTTTTCTCCTGAAAATATCCCTGTTTGGTAGGTAGTCAGACTCTGGAGAGCCCAAGGTGGTTGGCCACCTTTTGAAAAAGAAGAAAAGAAATGTAGTTCCTGATATTTTTCATTAAAGATTTCTAATTGTCATTCCATGAAATTACCAACTTTTAAAAAATTCTATTTTAGAATGAAACTTGCTTTCAAGTTTCAGACTTTCCCAAGGAAGGAGAATTTCAGTTCCTGCTCTTACTTGATTTTGAATATGTCTTTACACAGAAAAATTCTTAACTTCATTTTAACCCAAGATTGCTATCTATTTTGGGGACCTCTGCTTCATCCTTCTTTGCCTCACTGTAGTTTAACAAAAATAAAATAGCTGGTTATTCAAGCTCATGTTTCTTACTTTTTGTAATAAGCTATGTTTAAATCCATGCTGAGCTGCTCTCTTTTTGTTTGGGACACAGGTATTCCCCGCAATAAGTACATATTGCAGGCAGAGGACAACAACTTGATTTTAAGATAAAAGATACAAAACCAATAGCCATTAGATACATCACTTAGGAGAGAATCATAACAGGCAGAAGGAGGTTAATGCACAGAATGTAATGAATTCTCTTATAGGCAGTTTTAAGTAGGCTGCATGCAGGGGTTGTAAACTCTAGCTGTAAATACTAGGTTGGGTGATTGAAATTCCT
>NW_010430458.1:2150-14776 GCF_000710305.1 Buceros rhinoceros silvestris
CCTGCTGTAAGTGCTTTATATATAAATGTTTAGTTACTTATCAGCAGAAAGAAAAAGGTCTGGTTTTTGGTGGCATCTGAAATAAAAAGCAGCTGCCCAACGTTCTGGGAGCTGCCTTCCACCAGACGGTTTATAACCACTACCTCAGTTCTGCAAGGCTCAGAACTTTTTGAATCCTCAAGGGCATCCAGAAATTAAATTTGCCAATTATAAGCATTGTGCACTTGAAAACTATACAGATAAAGTGCCTTGCATTTTTCCCCCACCTGTTTGCATTTCGGTTTATCATTCAAGATCTCATAAAATTGTGGTAGAACAAGTGTTTTAATTAGTGTAATTTGCATGTACCTTCTCAAAAGAGAATATACTCACAAACTGCTATGGGTGCTCTCATAATTTGTCAGGTTCATAAATGAAACACCATAAATCAAGCACTTTTTTTTTTTTTTGTATGTGTGCATTACAGTGAATAGCATCTATGTGTCTTTGATGAATGTAGGGGAATAATTGTTTTGCACTGAACTGTCATTGGCATAACTGTCTTATACAGGTCTTATCACACATTTGCATTCATGAATCAGATGGAAAATTTAGGACTCCAGTTGAGCTGAGCACTTTGATGGAGACCATCCTTGATCAAAAAAAGTAGCTGCTGAATTAACAAAACAAAATTCAGTTGGTCTGTTTGTTACTGTGTACTTTTCAACTGACTCATGTCTGGGCACCCTCTGCTTTTTCTGGGCATTCCAGCCAGCCCTCGTTCTCTGCTGATCAATGACTTTGGTTGGCTTCATAGTTTAAACAGAGAAATGAAATATTGAAGTGCAATGAAAGGCGAACCCAAAAACCCCACCCCAAACAAGTTTATGTGGGTTTTGTATCTGTTTGATGAGAAATGAAAAAAAAAGAATACACAAAATTGTTTGATTTCTTTAAAATTATTCATTAAACATAAAATAAATACAAAAATCAAAGAAACCTGCATGTGGCAGACTTGAAGGTGTCTGCCAGAATAGAGTTCTAGTAACATAAGAGGTTTCCTTGGGGAGACTTCCTTACTTCTTAATGCAACCATTACCAGCATCACCATCTCTTTCAGTGCCTTCTACTCTACTTGTGTGGATCCTGGTACATATTGAGAAACAGCAACATAATTAAAGCACCTTCATTTTTTCTTTATGCTAAAGGTACTAAGGAAGGAGATGGTGGTCTGGGAAGCTGGTTGTTACACTCCACAGTCAGTAGCAGCTCTTCACTTTTTTGTAAAGCAGTCTCATCCTTGGAGTTGGAAGGATTTCTCACCTGCCCAGATCGTGACACAAGGCTCATCATTTTCCACAGCCTGTTCTTTAACAGCTAAGATGAAAGCATGATCCTTGGAAGATGTTCTCAGGATTGACTTGCCTCAAGTTAATTATTCTGAAGCAAGGAGGCTGTGTAAATGAAGGGAGGACATTTCATGCAGTTGCCAGAAGAAAGACTGAAGTAATCTTCAGATTATAAAACTGTGTCTAGTGATGACACTAATGAGCTCCTTAAAAATGCAAATAGCAAATCAGGTGATGATTAGCTGGTGTTATTAATGGACTAATATTGAGTTAAAAAATATAACATAGTCTAACTGAGTCTTTCACATCATTTCATCTTATATGTTTCAAAGTTTCAAGGTAATAATAAGTGAAGATACGATTGTGATTTAAATAGAATTTCTCTGGCTGGAAATAGAGATAGCCTTCCATGTTTTCTAAATGGAACTGTCATTATGGACATAATGTAGGAAAGCTTTTAAAACTTCTAAGTTTCTAGGCTTACAGCTTGCTTGTTTATTGAATATTGCCTATGAAAAAATGACAATGAAAAGTGAAGTCTGCTATTATTTGCCATGCCTACAACAGCTACTCTATTTGCTGTCAGATTGCATTGTATGCATTGTGCATCTTTTAATAGTGCTTCGACATGCTGACATAAAATACAAAGGTGATCCAATTATGTTTTCTGCAACTGCATCTCATTTTGCTAATGCTTACAAATTAAGGGTGTCTATCATGCCTTACATGAGACAGAACACAGATAGCATTTTAAGTCCCTTGAATTTTAGAGTGTATACCACTTAAATACAGAAGGAAGCAGCCCTAATCGTAAACAGTTGAAATGTAGCTCATAAACTAGTCTAGTCAATATGAAAATGCAACCATGTAGTGCCTAGAGAAATTATTTCTTTTTACTGTTATTTATTGGTGGTAGTATTATTTACTTGTAGCAATTTGCTTTTCGTAATTTATTTACCAAAGACAGTTTAAATGTACAGCATTAATGCTTATCTACTTCCAGAATGATCAGAGTATATTATCTTTTTTTTCTTTTTTTCCCCTGTGGATACCAAACCCTGGCAAATCCAATGAACTTTACAGAAGTCAGGGTGTTGGAGGACAGTTTTGGAGGGATGCTGTTTGTTCATATATTACAGATTTGTACAAACACCTGAGAGTAGAAGAGACTCATACTGACATTGCCACCAGCTATCAAGTGGGGTGGCAAAATTTAAACATATAGGCGGAGTTTCATTAGATGTAGAAATGCAGTTGAAGCCCTTATGTTCCAATGGGATGCACAATACGGGATTTCACTGGAAGAGTTAAACTCTAGAAGCAAAACAAGACCTGAGTCCTTCCTGAGTAAAAATTGTTCTCGCTCCCACCTTGTACCTCCTTGCTCTACGGGACATTGCTTGCTGGTTTCCCAGGGGTTATTAATCTCATTCCCCCTTGTGGTTACAGCCACCGAGTGATGAGGCATTCGCTTTGCCAGTGTCACTGGGGGTGAAACACCAAATCCAAGCTTTTTGTAGCACATCTCTGTCAAGCTTCAAGGTATGGCTTGGGCTGCAAGGTACAGACTCTCCTCATCTATCAAGCTGCACTCCTTTTCTAGTAACTTTTTCCATTTGTGGAAAATGGCTGCAGATGAACAGTCCCACTGATTTCCTTGATCATTGCTGTCTTCCCAGCAGATCTTCTCAGGAGGAACAGAAGGCAGAGTGAGGAGAAATGCCACAAAGTTCCTTTTGCATGGTAGTGGGAATGAGTGCAGTGAAAGCTCTCGTGAATGGCAGTTGCTGTGATCTTTTTCAGCTACTTTTGAAAACTTTGCACCAGATGCTGGAAGATTTCAGGGTTGATACACAGGAAAAAATTGTTCCTCTGTTTTCCTTTGTTCTTGAAACTGTCTATTTAAGTGGAGCTAATATTCTACAAGGCTTTTTCACAAAAAAGGGTCATTAGAGATGGTGACAGGCTCAATTTTTTAGCTGAACAGTTGTTTATCCTTTTCATGTGATTTCCATGGGAAATGTATGGTTCTCTATTTCATTTGCCTTTGAAGAGGAAACTGAATTACCTTCATGTCAAACAGCTGAACTGTCTGGTTTACTTTTTTTGTTTTTTTCTTTATTTTTATTGCCATTAACATGCTTACATATGGGTAACTGTATTGCAGGATACAAGTATCAGATTGTTAGCCAGAAGTCTGGCATGTGCAGAAATTAGTTTATTTCCAAATGGGAAACTGAACCTTTAACAAACGACTAATTATGGAATACATGGAAGTTATAGTTGGACAAATAACCCAATGCTCCTCTCCACCACACAGCTCCCCAGTCTCACTCCGATATTTTGAAAGGTAATGTGTCACTCAGCCTGAGTAAGAGTACCAAGAATTTGCAGCATAGAAATTTCTGGGTCCATGAGTAAAAGAGTATTAGAAATATTTTATAGTAGAATTGACTTCTTGGTGTTACTTCAGTGCCATAGAGTCATAGTCATAAATAGTAGACCCCAAGAGGTCCCAGCCCAATAATAAAGACAATGTTATAATAAACACAGCACAGATGCTCAGAGCTGCTTACAACACACACAGTGGTATGTCCTCTAGTCAAAACTTTTGCTGCTGCAGGATTGATTTTTTGCAATATCTCGTGCTTATTTGCAGCATCCCAAGGGATGTCTCTTTTCTCCTTTTCTTCCATTATAAGTTTTCTTTGTAATATTTGTACTACACTTCTCTATTTTTAGCAACATAATAACAGCGTGAAAAAGTCTCATTACCTGTAGTCAGACTCCCATCTGTATAATTCCTCTTCAATAAATTTCTTGGGCAAGGAGTAAGCTCTTAATACTTAGCTCTTTTTAATCGTATAATAAACTTTAATCACTCAGTCTGTCTATGTTGGAAGAACATATCTTGTTTTTTTCTTTAGCAGCAGCTTTAGCACTAGCAATAAACCCGAAGGAATCGAGAGAACAGAAAATCCTGCATGGATCCCAGAGCAAGAGTAGCTTCAGATGGACAAAGCTGAGGAACAGGGAGGTGCGTGAGGGATTTGCTTCGCTGGAGAGAACATTTTCAATCCTTTCCCTGCAGCATTTTCAGTTCCCTGCAGATGTGATTCTCTAGCAATCAACACACAGAAGCGATGGGTTTGTAGCTGCATATTTCTGGTTGCTCTTCTCTCCCTTTTCTAACCATTCAAGCCATACAAGAAATCTGATTTGATGTAATATTTCTGGTATTGAAGAGGAGAAAAAAAATATTCATAGTTCTGACTGAAAGTTGTCCTCAGAGTGTTCATGAAGCCGAGACTGACTTGATGTTTTCAGATTCCTGATGTTTCCACAACAAACTATGTTCTTCCCAATCACAATTTCTGGATAAAATTATCACGTATTCTGACAGTTGCAGTTATGTCTACCTTTGAATAATATCGGGAAAACGGTCCTAATTTGAAAAGTCTGCTGTGCTCATGGTGTCAAAGCCGTTCACCCTTTGGGATATCAGGATGGAGACCATCAAGTCTCCCCCCGATGTGTCCCACCACCCAGAGAGCTGGCTTTCCTGGACACGGAGACATGCTGGGTTTACTTACGTCAGTCGGTTTTCACAGTAGATCTGTGTGTCCTGGCTGTCCTGGAGCCCCAGCCCAGAGACAATACTTCCACTGCACAGCCAAGAATATGAAAAACCAAGTGCAAAACTTCCCAACTTGCCTTGCAAAAACAGGCTTAAGAGTCATTGAAACAGGAGAATGCTCCTAGAAAGTTTTGCTTTTAAAAAAGAAGCAAAGTCCAGGGGAAAACATGTTGTCAGAGATTTTTCAATATGCCATGAGATATCTAGAAATGTGCATGTGCAGCTTTCTCTGCCATATGATAGTGTGCACTTTTTGCATGTTAGCATTGAAACGGAAATGGTGAAAACCTAAATAATTTGGGAGACCTGGCTCAAGCTTCATCTTGCAATCTGTCAATTCCTGACAGGAAGATGAGCTTGAACATATCTGGTTTATGATCAGCTGCTACAGGAAAGGGCTTATAATAGAAACACCACTTTAAAGTACTACTTTTCATTATAATGATATTCTACTATAATGATGACATCAGTCTGATAAAGCTCGATGTCAGATAGATCTATAAGATGTTGGATTGGATGCTTAAATTATTTCAGTTCATTCAAATTCTTTTTCTATTGCAAGGGATTAAAATGGGATTTTTGGTTTATTAGGGGAGGGGGTTTGGGGATTTTTTTATTTCATTGTCTGAATTCAGTCCAGTTAAAAAGAGGAGAGTTGAAATGTTGCTACTTCTACCCATGCCAGATTGCCATTTTCTGCAGCAATCAAGTAGTGCGAAGGCTGAGAATTCATGCAGCGAAGGGTATTCAGTGGTGTGCGGAAAATATGCTGCAATGATAAAGCTGAAAGCAGAGGGCTTTACCTGTGGAAGAGATCATGATGGATCAGAAGGTGAACTCATTGACTTGACAATGTGGTATTCTTTCAAAACCAACAAAAGCAAATTTCACTTGGAGCAAATTAAGAGGAATATTTCATGCAAGACATAGGAGGCAAGTATCTGTCTGTTCAGCACTGATCAGCTGTCTCCTAGAGTACACTAGTGTGCTAAAGCACCATATTTAAAAAGTGATGTAAGGGAATGGAAAAAAGCCTAAAGGAAAGCAAGCACTATAAGACATTTAATAATGTGACCTATAAAGAAAGGTTGAATGAACCGGGCTTGTTTTGTTTGCAAAGGAAAAGGCTATGGCAGGGGATGTTTACAATTTTCTAAAGCATAAAAGATTGGTCAGGTAATCCTGTCAGCTAATGAGGGGGAAAAAAAAAGGCTGAAGTGCAGCACTGTAAATTTGTGTAACATTTTAGTAAAAAATTACCTCTGTAAAGGGATAATAAAAAGCTGGAACAGCTTACAAATGGAGACAACTTTCCCATCAGAACAGGTTGTACAGATGTCTTCTGGGGATGATTTGTGTAGGAGTGGAGGACAAATTGGACAGTCTGAGACCAATTGTACCCTGCAGGTTCAGGGTTCAGTGCTCCAGAGCAGCACGACTCTGTCAGAGACTCTACCAGGCAAAAGGGATTAGAAGAGGGAGAAAAACAAAGATGGAAGGCAGAAAATTCTATATCTTATCATCTGGTAACAGAAAAAAAGCAGAAGAATGCCTTATTAGACAGCATTCTGCAGAACCTGAATCCTGCTCTGCCACAGCCCAGCCTGCAGCTTGCTCTTGCTGCCTCTCCACAGTTCTGCTGCTGGAGGAGACAAGAGGAGGAACTGGAAGCTGACTGACCTTTTTATTTGAACCAGTGATATTTTAATTGAATCCTAATGTCTCCCCAACATGTTTGGCAGCTTTCTATGTACCCCCCACCTCCCGTGACTAGTTCTTTTTCCCTTTTGGCCAAGCAGGGAGACTTTTTCTACTGGGAAAAAAAAAAAGACTGATATTGGCACACAGCAGCCTGAATTCAGCTTTTCTTCCTTACCTCTCTGCTCTACCTTAGGGAGATTGAAGATCTTGCCTTGCAGTCCCAGCTCCAGTATAAAACTGAGAACACATTTGGAGTGCATCAAGTATCAGGTAAAAAAGAAGTGCGTGGTGTTTAGTGCACACTGTTGTGCATGATCATGCAGCTGGGAAGTTATTAGAAGATTTGGGGATCCAGTTACTCAAGGCTAATTTGTTTGCCTGTTCATCTCAAGAATCAAAGCAGAACTGCCACAACCCACAGAGTCAGCCAGAGGCCCCATCCCCACTACCCATATCAAATCCTTCCCCTCCTCAAACATGATGGGTAGAGACCTATTACAGATGTATGTAACTGCCTTAGATTTTTTTAGCCTCTCTGTAATTCAGGGTAGGAGTGTTGATTTTCTATATTGTAGTACAATGAACATAAAGATACTGAAGAACAGGGATTCAAGAAATCCTTCCTAGCAAGCAAGAGAACAAAACATTTACTAACTTTAGGAATAATGTAATTCTTACTCAGATTATCTATTAATGATTAAAAGAGCAAAACTCTCTACACAAAGTATAGAGATTATCTCTCCCTTATTGGACCTTGAACTTTTGACCACTGTATGTGAAAAAGCTGTTTTATAGAAGCTGTGAAGCTGGAGTTAAGTTCTGATGATGGCACTGCAAGCCAGGAGTTCCCAAACTACTCCGTGTATCGTTAGCGTGATCCCTGCTATGCGAAACCACTATGGCAGCAAGCCAGCAGCACCGGGTGCTGCTTGGTGGTATTGCTAACTACTGCTGCTGCTGCTGCTGCTACCTGTCACTGCTGATGATGGCATTCACATTTAACGCTACTGCTGATGAAAGTACCTGCAATTACTACAACTGCTGATGTCAGAAAGAGTTTGTCAGCCCCACTGTAAATTAATTCCCGAGGCTTAGTTGGCAGCTTATTTTATATTGTGAGCAAAATGTAGTCTCTTGGCACCTGGAAAGAGCTACATTGAGCAAAAGTTTTTTTAAAAGGCAGATATTATAAGACTAAACCATATCAGCACCCTAAACAGAAATTCACCATGTGGTACCCAAGCCAACCTGCCTTTTGACATAGTTGAGAGCACAAGGCTACCCTGATTCTGGATTCAGTTTGATTTATCTGAATGGTTCTTTTCTTCACTACAGGAAGTTACAAAGTTGAATTTGCATCAGATTGGGAATCTCTCCATCATGCTCAGTACATTTAATGATACAGATAGACTGGAATATTCGTAAGGAATCTTCTTTGACTTTAAGGCCAACACAAAAACTTTTTTAAAAACAGGGCCAGAACCTGCATCTCCATATTAAAGCTCTTCTGTACAATGTATTAAGTATTACCACTCTTGTGGTAAATTTAATAATCAGTATTCTTTATATTCGCCTGTTAGTAGTTAATATTCTCATGCAGATTGACAGAAACATTCTCCAGAAACAGACCAGGCAAACTGTGTTTCCAGGTTGGATTGATCCAGACACTTGCTTCTAGTGAGATAAGAACACAAGAATGGCTGTATCAGTTTAATCCAAAGACTGATTTCAGTCGGTGTCTTCTTTCCTAATAATATTCTTGGGGCAGATTATATAGATGGAGCTTGTAGAACATCTGCAATAGACCTATTGCAACCATCTGTGAGATGCTTTAAAGGCTCAGACGACCATAGTGTTCAAAGGTACAGTCTACCACGTTGGACTTGCATTTGTGACAGTCAAGGAAGGAGGAAGCATCAGGCCACAAAAGGAAAATACTGCAGCAACTTTGTTAGTGGGATGGTCCCTGCATGTTTTTGCAAAAAACTCATTCCTTGTCTGTACTGCTCCGTCGATCCCAGTAGTCTTTCATGAGAGCATTGGCCTGTGGTATTAAAGTAGAGAAGATTTCTTAGCAGGACTCATCTTTTCTGCTCCTCTCAGGCATCTTCTGAGTGCAATCCTGAAGATGTGAAGTTATTTACTTGAAAGGAGAAGTTGGACTTGCTGTGTTAAAGGAGGAAAGGTGAAACAGACAGTGCAGTGCTTTCTCAAGATACATGCTGACTATGCTTCATGTCCTGCTCAGAAGCAGTTCAGATAGGTTAAATTTGTGGATTTTTCATAGAAAGCAGCTCACTGTCTTCAAGTATATCAGATTTTTTTTGTGTTCCCACCATCCTTTACTCCCCAAAATTGGAAATGAGAATTTCAGTCCAAGAAACAGCTATACCTTTTTTGAAAGTTTATATAAAATAGAAGAAGAGAAACAGAAAGAAAATAGGAATATTAAAGAGAAACAGAAATAAAATAGGAATTTCAATTCTTACTTATAAAAAGAGTGACAGCAACAGCCCAAGCTATATTCACTTTATGGGGAAGCAAACTATTAAAAAGCAATTTACAAGTCAGAGGAAACATCTACCTGGTTCTTCACAACAAAAAGCAGTGATCAGGAGTAGTTTTCCTGTTTAACCACTGCAAACAAAACAGAAAGATTTATAAGGACCAAAATATACAGGATAACAAGAAATGTTAGCCCACCAGCTGTCCTCCCACACTTTTTTTTCCCTTGCCATTTAACAGATCATCTGGTGCTTAATAGTAAACCAATAATTGTGACATATAGGTGCAAGCTTCTTTGAACCAGTGTACAGTGAGCAGAAAACTGTGGGTTGTTAATGCAAGTACTTGCACGTTTTAATGTCTGTGTGAGTGACCAGGCAACTAATTTGCAGCTTTGTGTGTTTTCTTTAGCACATAAATACAGTCACACTTGAGACACCAGAGCAAAGCTAAATCCCTGCCAGCAGGTGTTGTCTTCTTGGGAGAAAAATGCCGTACACTGATAAAAGATGCTTGTACTCTAAATGCAATGTTTAAATGCAGAGAAATGTCTCCTTGTAACATATCTTTGGTTATGAGTCCTTTGTGTTTGGAGGTTGGCTAGGAATTGAAATTGCTGTTTGGATAATCGCAGCTTTCTTTGGATAGTAATTTGGGATGCATGCTATTAACCCCCTGCATCTTTTTGTGTGTATGACATTAAAAACTCCTTGCCAGAAGCGGTTAACTATTAGATGAATGGGCCAGCAAATTAATGCTTACATATAAATGCTGGGATTAAACTGCACAGAAAGATAGGTTAAGATTTCTTTTTCATTCTGTGGGTTCTTTTGAGTAGTTTATAATTCTCCTGAATGATCATCTTTCAGATTGAATTTTTGCCTATCTGAAGTCAACCAGAAAAAAAAACAAAATAAAAAATAGCAACTATATGAAACGTCAGGAAAACACTTCAGCCACTGGCATACTAGGAAAGGAGCTGAGAAAACATTTCTGTCAATATTGTTTTTGTAGTTTTAACTATTTAATCTTAAACAATTTTGTTTCTTAGGCAACTTTTGTTGGAAACTTGAAATTTGACAAGTGTATAAGCACTAGTTCAGCAAAACATTTTATCCTACACTTATTCAAAAAACCATTTATGTGGGTTGAAATCCTGTTGTTGTTTACATATATGCTTAAAGCACATATATCTACACAGCGCTCTGAGTAAAGATCGGCTATTGCACTGAGGGCATAGGGAAGCATTCACTCGGGTCTCCCTATAGATGCCTAATTTAAGCAGTATGACTTTGATGTCTTAGAATTTAGCTCTCCTTCAGCTCTTTTGGTGCTGCACTGCTAGACCATATATGTGTCAGTTCTATAAATATCAGTTGAGAGAAATAGTTGTAATGGCTACATTAGGCACCTAAACTGGGCGGTCTGAATATAATACTTCGACTTTAGGTTGGTGCATTGATGAAATTCTCTTCTGATCTAGGTGAGTTTCAGGAATTTATAAACTTACTTCATGCATTCATTTTCCCACTATAAAACAACAGAGTGGGTTTTATTTTACTCTGTACATGCAGACAATGTAAACATGAAGTTCAAAGCATGCTGGAAGATTGAGACTAAAAATATTGGATGACTTCATCTGATTAAATGTAAATTTCTTCTTCTATCAGAGCCTTTATAGATCTGGGGAAGAAACAAGCAATTTGAGGATGTATTCAGGAGATCTGTTCTAGATATTTGCTTTATGAGGAGATGGAAGTTTTTACTGTGGCATTATATCTACACAAGTGAGGTGAAGTTGTATAGTCAGTAAAAGGCATCTCAAGGACATTGTATATGTGGTTGAAAAACTGAATTTTCTCTAAAATATATTATATTCTGTACAAGTGTACGAGATGATAGGGCCCAGAGGAGCTGCCCCTAAGATTGAACTAAAGCAAGACATGCTCTGTGACCACTCTGTTACCACCCTTTGCTGACTCTAGGTTGTCTGGGCTTTGCTGTGGTTTGTCTGGTATTGTTCACAGTGAGACCTCTGCATGAAAGTCAGGTATCCTAAAAGTACCATGTTGCCCACATTGCCATACTGCAGACAAGAGCAAGGTCTGATTTTTTCCATTTTTCTGCTGTTGCAGTATGCATGTTCAAGCCCATCAATCAGGCACATTCTTACTAAAGTGTGGATCATTGACACGGTAAGTTGAGGGGTGTGCATGTGCCAAATTCGAGGCTTAAACTTCCTTCTCCCATGCTTATTCAGATCTTGGGGCTCACCATGGGATATGTCCCCGAAATGTGGCTCTTTGGTGAATTTTGGCTCAAGAACAGGTGGCCAACAGGCCAACAGGTGTAGCACCTAATGACACAATGTTGAGCAGGTTATCTGGTCTGTCTTCCCCCACACAGCTGTCTCAGTATTTAACCCCACTGATTCTGTGCTGATTTCAATTACTTTAGTTACATTAAATAAACACAGCCTTTAAAACTCAGAGTCTCAGGCAGAGTAAGAGCAACTATGTCAAAACCAGCTGTGAGATGGCAGGATGCTGGTCAGGTGAGATATGCCCATCATTTCAGCAGGTGGTAGGAGTTTCACGCTGTGCAGACTGTCACAGATCCCCAGTGCTCCTGCCAGATCTCAAATACGAGAAAAAGTTTGTGAACAAGAAATGCCCTCAGGCTTTTAAAGCATTTTCTGCTTTGTCCTGAAGCAATGGTGCAGCTTGTTTGATTGCTTTGATCAATCTTTGGTTTTTCGAAGAGAGAAGAAAATTAGCTATCCCCAACATGCTAAGCAAGTTGCATTGGAATTGAACCAGGAGGAGTGGAAATCTGCTGCTGCTGCCCTTGTTGACAGGCTTAGGATCTGAAGCTGGATATTTGCTTACATTCATAGTTTTAACAGAAACCAAAGCTGTTAGGAGCATTTTGAGAGTAGTAGACCATCTATTGTCCTTCAGGCCAGTAGAATAGGGGAGCTTTATTTAGCAGATTCAGTCAATGTTAATATTTCAGAACACTCTGTTGTCTTATTTGTGGGCCAATAAGAAGAGACTGGGGACTCAGACTTTGACTCCCAAGCTATAACAATTCCACAATCTGGCATGCATTCCGTTTCCCATATGTGTGAGGTGGAGAGGTCTTCTTATTTCACCAGGGTTATGGAAGGATAAAATATATTAATATGTGTGAAATATTTAAGTATTACATTTCTATAAGCCTCTAAAGTACCAGCTAGAGAAAATCCAAAGCAAAGGAGCAAAATAGATGGCATGGTAATAGTTCTTGCTGTTCCTACAATTCAGATTCTCAGTAGGTCATCTTTACCCAGTGAATTTCCACTCCTCTGTCTCTGCAGGTGTTCAGAACCATGCCTTTTTCCTTTTGTTCTCACTCGCTTTCTATTTCTCATACACAAAGTATTAAAATTTAAACTAAAAACAAAAAAAAAGCCT
>NW_010430458.1:14857-22544 GCF_000710305.1 Buceros rhinoceros silvestris
TACACGACAAATGCACAATGGAATTGAGAGTAAAAGAAAGATAAAATAGAAGTCAAGGCCACTTGTCTAGGAAGTTAGACAATGGACAGTAAATGAATGAAGTGGAGAGTTCCAAACAGATTTAACAGCTGAGACATATTATCTGTGATGCAACCTGTATTTAAAATAAGGCCAAGGTCCATAAACCCTCAAAGTAGCATGCATTTAAAGATTACACCTGATACTGCACAAAAGGAAAAGAAATAGATATGTAGAGATTATTTCGAGCAGAGGGGTTGCAACATTGTTTTGCATTTTGTGAGTGAGTTTCCCTATGCCACTTTCAGTCTATAAATGAAGTTATCTATTCGCTTTCAGTTGAATCAAGGTTGAGAGTCACAGACAATTCCCTACTAGTGGTGTGGTAGCATAGGCAGATTATTTTGGCTAGTTTTTTTCTACGGATACTTTATTAATTATGTTTCTCAAATAACCTGAGCTATTTTAAAAGAAAAATTATTTGTTAACTGGTTAGCTGATAGCCTGACAACATTCTAACAATATTTGAAATGTCTTTCTTTTTCTGTCTTGATTTTTTCTGTTTTTCTGTTTTATTTTTCTGATCTTTCTTTCTTCCTTTCATTCTGATCTTTCTTTCTTTCTGGCTTTTAGACAGCAGATACAGAAAAAATTAAGGGTCTAATTGTGAAAGCATAACAGAACTCAAAAAACTGTATTTTGCATTTTGATAAATGAAAAATGGGCATGGTATCAAACTTAATCACATTTGTATTCACACATTATTGAGAGCTGACACTGACTTATGACCTATCAACAGTCATCAGATTCTGTGACTGCTTTATACATGTAGAAATGGATGAATGGATGGGTGGATGGATGGGTGGATGGATGGATGGGTGGATAAAAAGGCAGTGAAATCATGTTGCAAATTACATGGCACCAGACCTATTTATAAAAGGCAGTCTATCCAAATAATTTTCAAAACTTTGAAGATTTTTGTAGAGCATATCTCTGGGAAATCTTCTAATATATGGGGAACTTTCAGAAAACTAAACAACTATCCTATTTCTGTGCTGTGTTCAAATGTTATTATTTCAAAACTACAGCTAAATAATCCCACTTTTCACACCCTGTGCACAAGAGACGGGAGTGTGTTTCATGCTAATATATTGCATCAAAGCATCACACAAAAGCATTGCATTAAAAATAATCCCTTCCTCTAATTCAGACACAGAGTTCAGCAGTGCACACGCTCATAAACTTTAAGAAAACAAGTGATCCAGGAACACAAGTGATGGAATGAGGAGGAACTTGAGCAGGTGAAGAAAGGTTAAAAAGAGTAATGTGAATGACATGAAAAATGACAGGAGTTTTTAACACATGGCCACAAACAACCATAAAAGATGAAAGCCTCTGCTCAGCCTTCCTGCCTTTCAAAGAGTCTGTCCTCCTTATGGACAAAAATCCACTGGGCCTCTTGAGGTGTCATAGACAAAAAGAGCTGGTCAAGTTAAAGTTTACATATTAATAAAGAGTTCTTAATTACTGTCCTGACCCAACTTGCTCTGAAAGGAGAGCTTTATGTGTCCATAAACACTCTGTTGTGCACATCCGTGGTGACAGCAGCCTGGCTATGAGGCTGAACAATAGGCAGTGGGCAGGCAGTGCACACTGCTGCCATTCCTATGGTCCTTTCAGAAACCCTTGTTTTATGAGGATGTAGATGCAAGGAAGCCTGGATTTGTGAACGGGGTCCTTGCTGGTAGCACTGAGTTCCCATGGAACCATGTGGGACCATGCTTTCAGAAGAAGTCTAGCCAGAATCTGAACTTCTTTGCATCCTTACTTTCAGAGTCCATACTTTCAGAGAAAGGCACCTACTGCAGTGCTTTTTTACTGTCCAGCTGGCAATGTGATGAACTCTTTTGTCACCTTATCTTCATCTACCTAAGTTTCCTCATCAGTTATAAGGTGATATCAAAACGTTCTTAATTTACAGACTAATAGTCACTAAGAGCACTCAAATACTGTGATAATAGGTCTCTATAATTTAATAATAGGTAATATTGTTTTAACTCATCTTGTGATTAATATTAATTTCTGTAGACATTGTGTAACTAGCCTCAGTGACTTCTTTACATAAATAATGGCATATTTTCCTTCTATGCAGGATCAAGTCCTGAGACACACTATAGATTTAAATATATTTTATTGATCTAAAGAAGCAAGATTTTATTCCCCCTTCATTTTCTTATTTAGATCTGAAAGATTATTCCAGTGACAAGAATTTCCTTTCATTTTTTGCTAGCTATTTCATTGTTAGTTTTCTCAGTCTAGACATTATTCCATTCAGCATAACATAAAATCCTAGTTATTGCAGCTAACAAGTCTGGGAAAATATGACAAATCAACCAATAAACTTTCTATAATTATTTTTAAATACACATATTTGACTTTGCTTTTTGCAAATCACTACAGTTCCATTGAAATCAATGGTTGCATTAGCCTGAAATGTTTCTTGCTGTTTATTATTCAGATTTCTGTAAAACGGGAGTAACCTTCAAAAAACATTTATCAGTAACCTGACCTTTAAAGAGGGAAAGACTATTCTATAGAATTTATGTCTTAATCAACTTGGAAAAGAGATTAATATCTTGATATGTCTACATATACATTATTCATATTTTTCCAGCATAAACTGCCCATAAGCTCACCCAAGAAGGTAGTAAACATGTCTAAAGAGTCAGGAAATGGCTTGTCTTCAATCCATATTGCTTATATGCGAACAATTGCTCAGGATAAGATCTCACCTGTCCCCTCAGAGAAATCTCAAATTCACTTAGTATGGATTGACAGTCTGGATGGATGAAGTCCTGGTGGACAAAACACGTATACCTTGGGCCACAGGCAAATAGCTTGAGTTCAGGCTTTTCTGTGCATTATATGAACACATTGTTTCCAAAACGCAGCCAGTCTAAACTGACAGTCTGGAAAGGAGCCAGACTGCCTAATGTTGCTTTTAATCTCACATGTAAGTAACCTGTGAACACTACAAAATTTATAGACCTATACTTATCAAGCACATCCTTCAGATGTTTGTGAAGGCCATGTATTGCCCCTATCAATTTGATTTTGCTCATATTGTATGCAGGAAGATAGGGGATTAGCTTAAATATATGTTATGACTTCTCATGGCTTTTGATGATTCTGCGGTGTAACGATGATGAGTCTAGCTATGTCATTTATGACCATTTTAGTAGAAACATTGTCAGTTAGTAAGGACTGCTCTTCAGTGAACACTGGGAAGGAGAAATTTATTTAGGTTGTACAGGAAGAGAAACAGGAAACCTTAAGTCCTGAACAGAGATATCTAGGAGTGGATGAGCAAGGAAGTACTGCTAGGAGCAGGAGCAATAGTAGAAACCAGCACTCTGCTATAGAGGAAAAGTTCAAAGATGAAAAAAACCTATTCTGTAATTTGATAAATCTCAAAATAGGTAAAATCTGAACATCAAAAGTTCAGATGGAAAAGTTTCAGTGGGACAAAGAAATCTGAGACAATGTACAGCTGTGAAGATGGAGGCCATACGCTGCTGGGTAAATACTGGTATTCCACTGAGGAGAATCTTGCTGTGGGATTAGATCATAAAGGTATGGATAGACACATCATTAAAACTCTAATTTATCCCTCTCAGGCTGCAAGATCCATAGTTCTCACTCTATCTCCCACTTTCCAAGTTAAGATCTCAGCATCATGTGTTCCAGACTTCTCACTTACGACCTTTCTCTTCCTTCACAACTCTTCAGACCAGGACTTCAGCTTCACAAAGCAGCATCACCTACTTTCCTACTTCAGTCTCTTCCTTACTTCTCTATTTCAACCCAGGATGTAAATCCTCCCCTCCCCTTCCCTCCTCTCTCCTTTCTCCACTTTCCTTGTCTCCTTCTCTCCTTCTCTCCTCTTTCTGAATTTTATAGCTCATCAGTCTCAGCTATGGTGGAGGAAAAGATAGGGGTGCATTCTTTATTCAGTCTGTTCTATTTGATTTTGTCCCCCACCTTCTCTTTTTCTTGTCATGAAGCAAACAAAGCTTTGGAGGGCAAAAGTCAGAAAAATGAAAAGGCATCACTAATTCCAGCTCAAAGCTCCCAGATCTTATTAAACAGGACAGAATGCCTTGCTAGCCTTGCTGTTCCTAGCATGTTCCTTGCTGTTCCTTGACACAAGGTGATCAAGTCTTGGCCAGAAAAATGCCTTGGAATGTTTCTTAGAGTATAAATCACCTCATGATTCCCAAGCGGATGAAGCTCTTATCATGCCGGTGAAGGACAGTTTAAAATGACAGCAAAGCAAAGCTAGCTGACATCTGTGAAATGTTATGACCAATTGTTCTGCATTTTCCCATGCTTCATTGTTCTTTCATGAATAAATGCAGAAAACAAAACACAGACAAATTTTAGAGTCACAAATGCGATGTAGTTATGTGACTGTTTTTTCTTTTTTAAAAAGCCTTTGCAGAAACTGTAGTGAGTTGCTTCCAGTGATTTTACAGGAGCCTGACAAAAAGCTAATTTATTCTTTGCATGTCACCTGCCCTCAGTCTGCATATAAGCCATGTGATTTGCCAGTG
The DNA here is from genome assembly GCF_000710305.1 of Buceros rhinoceros silvestris. Lineage (NCBI taxonomy): Eukaryota > Metazoa > Chordata > Aves > Bucerotiformes > Bucerotidae > Buceros > Buceros rhinoceros. The sequence goes on from NW_010430458.1 coordinate 19,489, forward strand.
AAAAAGAGCAGCTGAAGGCTTAGTAACATCTGAGGGGTAGGGAAAAACACATTTAAGAAGCAATGGCTGTTTAACTTGTCTCAAACAAGTTATTTTATTATCTATGCCTTCTCTGGAGATACTAAAAACCCACCTGGATGTGATGCTATGCAACCTGCTCTAGGTGAACCTGCTCTAGTGGTGGTGGTGGTGGGGGGGTTGGACTAGATGATCTCCAGAAGTCCATTCCAACCCCCAACACTCTGTGACTAAGTGAAACTTTTGTAAAAGTCTCCTATTCCAGAAATGCGATTGGCATGTGGTGTTTGCCAGTGAATCTTCTGTATACAAAGGAGCTAATCTATAATCTCATCTTTCATGAATTTTAACCTGTTCGTTAGCAAATTGTTTGCGGTGCCTTCTAGCCCAGCTTTTCCTGGCACTGACTACCTTCTGTTCCTGCCTGGCTGTCAGACTGTCTATGAATCTTTAGTTGCTTTTACCCTAAAGAAGAAGTCTAATGCAAAAATAAGTAATTTCAGTCAAGCAAACACTTGCTTATAGATGCCATTAATTCTCCTATGCTTTTTATGTGGGTTTTTTTGTTTGTCTGTTTGTTGCTTTGAACAGTCTGAATAGGTCACCCAATACTTCCTCCTGCCCCATGGCAGCATCAGAAATACCTGGCTGTTTCTCGGGGCTGTTTGTTTAACCTGTTGTAAAACACCTTCCTTGGCAATAAATCAGTCCAACATTTAACTGTCCTGCAGTTAAAAAGACTAGGTTTTTCTTGTTTTATAATTTCTAACCCAAATAGCTCTTGGTGAAATTTATTCCTAATACTTTATGTCCTGTCTATGTTGTGTTTGAAGAGAGCTTATTACATATTTGAAGGCTGTTTGCATTCCTTAGCTTTGTTAATCTTGTTTATTCTCCAACAAATAATCTCAGCCTTTTAACAAGACTGAAACAGAGTCAATGGGATGAGGAAGACAGAAAAAAAAATAGCAGTGAAATTAATCAGGAACTGAGGAAGAAACCCTCATTACTGTCATTACACATCAGTTTTATCTAAGAGCTCAAAACCTCTAAAGTTCACAAGATTTGGATAAGTAAGGTAAACAATACTAAATGTCTTTTTATGCAGTAAAGATACAGGCCTCTGTATCTTTATATCTTAATGATTCTTACAGAAAAATTAAATTTTTACAAAAATAATTCCATATTTCACTGTTAGTCAGTAACAACTGTTTTGATAAATATGCTTTCCTTTAAAAAATTGAAAATAAAGAATAAACATTAAAAAACATGAAAAATCTTTCTGGAGAGGCCGATTTTCTTTAGACTGTGCAAGAACATCTCAAATGGCACGAATTTAAGTTTTGTTTTCCTTTTTTTCAGAATACCACCAAGGAAAGAAAATGGGAATATATTTTGTAAATACAGGAGAAAGCAGGAACAAAAAAGAAGAAATATAAAAGGTAATGAAAGACACAATCTAACTGTCTAATATCCACACCAACTGTTTTTCTGTCTAAAATTTGCCTTACAGTTAAAAATACTGTGAATAAACTGGTATCCTGGAGTTAAAATATACACTGCAGAAGCTAGTAAACTGGATATAATCTTTACACTAGGGGGAAAAAAAAGAAAGACCTACTGGAATTCAAAACGTATATTGCAGAAGCTGAATCTTGGCTCTAACACTTCCCTAAAGAAATTATTCTGCCCAGAAAACATGTTTATTGTCATTGAGCTAATCCACTCACACGGAATTTCTGATAGTGCTTGCTCATAGTAAACATCTACACTGGGATTTTTACCCACTGATTTTCACTTACACATGCACCTACTAAAATGAAATACACTAATGAGTCTTATTTTACACTGATACAGTGTGATTTGGATTGATTTGTTGTGGTTTGAAAGATAGAGACATCATTTGCAGAGGTGCAAGAGGTTATAGATTACTTTAAAAATGAGAATAGAAAATTTTTAACCATCCTGATAATGTATCATCACTGATTGGTAAAATTCTTCTGAAAACAAGACCTTTTTCATATGTAAGGATAAAATCTTTTTTCAGCTGGTGTGTTTGAGAGGGAATTAATTTTGCTCCCAGAAATCTTCCAGTTCATCGTTATCTCTTGAATTTTCAGGGCACCTTTGGTCTGTAAATAACACTTGCTCTTGTTCATACTTATTTTTTATTCCCCATAACGGGTTATTTTTTATGTTGGTCTTTGAGAGCAATAATTTCCCTGCCAGGTTTTTCTCCACGGAACAAATTTACTGTTGTATCTATCTCCTAGAACAAAGTTCTCTGTTTGTCTCAGTCAGTGTAAATAGCCATGCTGTGACAGGCTGATGAGTGACAGCAGGGATCCATCTATGACAAGAGCTTGAAGCTACAGAAAATGTTTGTACCTGTTGGATGTATTTTGTATTTCTTGCCCCCGACTAGAATGTGGGAAGCCATCTTTCGCACAGTGCATAGACCAGGGTGGCTTTCAAGGTTTGAGCAGTCATGATGGCGAGCAGTAATGAAAAGAAAGAAAGAAAATAAAGAAAAACTGAAATAAGACCTTATACATGGGTGGTGAAATGAACTAGATTTCACTGGCTAGTTACACTTGACTGTATCGCCTCCTTGTAACGGGGCATTAACAGATGGTGTACAGTGCTGTGAGAACAAAAAAGCGCTACCTTCCCCCATCAAGTGCAGTTGCTGCTGAAGGATCAATTCTTCAGTGCAAGCACTGGGGGGCTAATAAAGACTCCAACCCTGGGAACAGGAGTGATTTACAATTGAACTTAATCTATTTGAAAAATTCTAGCAACCACATTAAACAAAACCCAAATCTCATCACACATCACCTGAATTTCCTCAGTGCCATCTGTCTGCTGCATTAAACAAAGCCCTGGAGACCCTCAGAGAGAGAGAGAGAGAGAGGCAGAGTTTTAATGATTAACCTAACCTGGCTGTCAGAATGGATATCTTGATATATAGGGCCTCGGTTGGCAGTTTCTGCATAGCTAGTCACTAATGCTGCAGAGAAGATTTAAGCCAGCAGGAA
>NW_010430458.1:22639-23870 GCF_000710305.1 Buceros rhinoceros silvestris
TTGGTGCGTAAACCAGCGTGTGTTCTCCCAGGATGCAGCACTAGCGTGCAAAGCGGCATTACCCTGCTACACCCTGGCTTCATGGTGAGCCTCCCCTAGCGGCCTGGCCGTGGAGAAGAACCATCTGTAGCTCATTTCTGCCAAAGGGTTCTGCAAAGGCAGCACCTGGCCATCAACCATCAATAACCCTGGAAGATCACCTGCACCTCAGTTCTTTGCAGTGGTACTGCACAGAGTCCGTGGCTTTATTTCTGTTAAAGTATTTATTATCTACTTAGAGATATTGAAAGGTTTTAAGTTGGGTACCTGAATACTTAGCTTGCTCTACTGGGGTTGCTGAAGAGTATGACACTGCCAGCCTCAATTTCACAAGCTGAAATTATATTTTTATGAGGTTTTTATGAAGATTCAGAATCGGACTTGGTATTTTGATCATTTCCATTTGATCAATACAAACACTACTTTTCTTGTCATCACTTTCAAACTTGGATTTATGGGAGATGTCAACAGTGAAAGTTGCAATTTTATGAGAGCAATATTTATTTTAATTTCTCAGTAAACGCTTTTCCTCTGAATAGAAAGGACAACTTTCCACTATAAAAATAATTCTAAATTATGTATGCTGTTTTTCTCTCACTCAGACTTTTTATCTCATGTTGATATACTTGAAATACATAAATTAAATTGTTCTGCTACTTTGTATTTGTGGAGAGGATGCATCTTTCCCATTAGAAACTGTTTAAGAATCATCAAGAGATGTGTAGGTATTATTTAATGAAAAGTCATACCTTCTTTTATAGTAAAATTAATGGTTTCACTTTGCAAGCACAGAAAATGAAACCTAAGCCATCATTTTACAATAGATTTTACCAGAGCTAGCAATTTACATGCATGCAAAGAGAATTTAAATGGTGAAAACATATTCATACATTATATATGTCTGCAGGCGCCACTACCAAACCCATAAACTAATTAAGTGAAAGATTCCAAATTAAAATAAGAATTCTCAAGCTTAGGTAAATTGGATATTCATCTAGAGCCACCTTTATTTAGACTATGAAGATATCTGGGTTTTAGGATCACTGCTAGGCTTACCCAGGAATCCTTTCTGGATTCGCAGAACTTTTCTGAAAATTTTATTAAAACCCTGCAGTCTTAAAATGTATGTTAATACTATAGAAATAATGAAAACGATTAAATAATGTAGATATCTATTATCCTATTTTCTTTA
>NW_010430459.1:0-211 GCF_000710305.1 Buceros rhinoceros silvestris
AAAAAAAAAACACCAGGGAAAAAAAAGACATTTCATGGCATACAGTGAGGCTGCGGACGGTCCAGCGGGCTACCCACCCACCGAGCGCTGAAAGGGGAACCCAGCGGAGCGGAGGGGGAGGTGTGGGTGTCTGTCCTCGAGAGGGGGGAGGGCGCACCCTGCCAGCCCGTGACCGTAGGAGAGGGGGTGGGCGGACACGGCGGAGGCTGTC
>NW_010430459.1:360-2299 GCF_000710305.1 Buceros rhinoceros silvestris
GTCTCACCCCGGATGGTGGGAAGAAGCACATGGTTGAGTCTTAATTCTAAATGGCAGGCTGTGGTAAAATTCCTTGCTAAATTACAGACTGGCTTTGCTTCCTTGTGTAGAATATTTATGTAAGTATTTTAACTTCTTATTGGTTTGTGTGGGTGATAAGCACAAACATTTGAGATGCAGGGAAAAAAAAATTATGCTTTTTCTCACAGAGGTGACTCGAAAAACATCAACTGTGAGAATGCCCTTACGTGTGCTCATGCATTTGATTTGTGACTGCCAAAATAAACTACATCTCAATTGGTAAACCTATATTCTATATATAACGTTAAGATTTGGGAGTGCCCAGTGGGTCTGACCTGCCTTCGTCTCTAGAAGGAAGGGGAAGGGGTGAGTTGTCAGGCAGCACGGACAAGTTTTTGTTGTCGATTTGCCTTTTTTTGGGATTCAGGGTTTGGGTTTGCTCTTGAAACAACTAACCAACCCACGCTTTTTGACATACAAAGCTATGCATTATTTAGCTTTACAGAAAATATTTCAGCTTATTAGCTAGATGTTTTCAGAGTATCAAAAAAACCAAAAACCAAACCCCAAACAAAACAAAACAGGGATTGCTAATAAGCAAGGAGTTTTTTCCAATCATCTGATTACAAAGCGGTTTATGATGTTATTGGACATCTGATGCATACCATTATCATGAACTCTCAATCTTCATTTATTAAAAATAAAAAAATATTCCAGCACAACAGATTATCAAACTGTAATATTAAAATACACATATGCACCAAATGTAGCAGTTTTAAGAGAAAATACCAGATAACGCATAGCCCAACCAGTTAGGAAAGAGTACATGCAGACTGTCTCACAGATTCACTACAAATCCAATTTGTAAAGAATGTAATTAATCTGCAAAAACAGTGACCAATTCCTTTCACAAGTTTAACTAAGAATTCAGCAGTCCGGAGGGGGCTGTTTTTAACTTGGGTGGACAATTGCTTATTTTAGCCAGACTACACAGGATGAGGTTACAAAACACAAATTCATTTAGGAAAAATGCCATATCCACTATCAGAAAACCATAACAGGTTAATACTGCAGAAAATAAAATATTTCTCTCTATCCCCAGGATAATTATTCGCTAATTTTCCTCAAAATGGAAGTTGTGATTAAATTCTGACGAGTGGAACACAAAACACTCGCTTTCCTCAATCACAAGCTGACAATTAAAAGTTCATAAAAATGACACCGAGATTAAACAATGGGCTGAAATGACAAATATTAGTTTTTCCGTAAGCCAGGCGCTTGGCTGCACACAACAAAAGGGCCATATTTCCAATTTTTCCAATTTACTGCAACGTTCACCCAGCCCATGATAATTTCACAATGGTCTGGGGCTCCAGCCCTCATGGTAAGACATGTCTCCTTGCATCACGCCACAAGCGAAATCCTCAGCGACTTGCTGTCCCCTCCGCGCCCTGTGTGCCACCGCCCCGGCCGCCCCAGCCCGGCTTCCGAGGAGATTTAAATCACCCCTCCTTAATTGCGTACTTGTTTAGAAGTTAGGCACAAAACTATGAAGCGTTCCTGTTTACTACGGGTTTCCAGACGTGCTACAGGACGTGCGGAAATCCATTCACTGCTGACTAATAAAAGTATTTAACCATTTTCCGTGGATATACCTACTAAAACGCACCGCAAGAAGCCTACCGCGGCATAAATGAAACCTTCGGCTAAAGTGCGCTGAATTCTTAACCAAAATCTACTAGATCGCTATATTAAACACAGTGCTGGCTTTCATTTCCGTATCCTTTCTTCATCTTCAGGCTACATTTTGTTTGCACTGGAAAGACTCCACACCCCCAAACCCCTCCCCCACAAGCCCACCATTGTATCTGTACGAATGTGGAGAATTATGAATGGTTCCTTAAACCGGGCCGGGGGC
>NW_010430460.1:0-9073 GCF_000710305.1 Buceros rhinoceros silvestris
CGCGGTCCGCCGCGGGCTGGGCAGCCTCCGCCGTTTCTCGGCGCAGCACGCCGGCAGCTCGCCTTTCCGAAACTTTGTGTGCCTCCCGGTGTCAGAGGAAGCCAGAGCGGTATGTAAATAGCAGGGAGCAGGGACCCGCCGGAGCGCACAGCTGCGGGATGGCTGTTTCGCTTGTTTGCCCGTTGTCCAGGCTGCTGGCGGTAGGTTCGTTATGCGTGTGTTTGGGTTCTGCATCAGTGTTTATTTACAGGTCTCAGGTATTAATCACTCAAGTCTTGGAAAGCTCATTAGTGGTGACTTGTTTCCATGACAACAGGACCTCTGAGTCTCCGGGGTTATCTATTTGCCCGATTTTTTTTTTTCTTTCAATGAAGCTTATTTGTACTAGTATCATGTTTTGTCACCAAGGAGAAAAACAAGCAAATAAAACCTGCGTGATCCTGTGGCCCATATTCAGTGTTCCTCTGATGCTCAGTTACTTCCCCAGCCTTAATGATGTATGGATGGGATTAAGCAAGTGTGTGAGTTGCACCAGATTTCTTAGTACTTGTTTTACTGCCTTATATCCTTTAGCTATAAAGGTGAGACTAATATGTGGTATGAGTTGTCTTTTTTTCAAAGTACTGCTTGGACACGTTAGTACTGAAAAGTGTGATGTCTGCTATCTTTTTGGTTATGTATCATTTAGTAACACAGAACTCTTTGAGAGGCATTGTATTGCAGTCACTAGAAAAAATCAATTTATTGGTAAAGAAGAGCCGGGAACCAGTAGTGACTTAACTGTTGTAACTTTGTCACTTTTGTAACTTTGTGGCATGGCCTTGACAGGTCTCTTAACTTCTTTATATCCCACTCTGTCTCAACAAAAGGAAATGTTGTCCACTTGTACCTGTGAAGTGCTCTGAGCTAATCAAACAAAACACTCCTAAAATGGAGTACTGGTAACACTGAAGATACTGTTTTCTGTTATGAGGGATAAACTTATATATCCCTGTTCCATAGTGATACAGGTGAAAATTCTCCATTTTAATGTAACTCTGACACAACACGATGTTAAATTAAAAGTTAGTGCTTCAGGTGATGTGTACTGTTATCATCTAGCTGAAATCAGTGATTCTAATCCCATTTGTGCTAACTACCAGTCACTGCTTTCCTGGGTTAACTTCGTAAGTCAGGTAAAAAGGAGACTCTTTAGCAGTCTTAAATTTCTAGGAATATCTACTGTGACAAAGAGTATACATCCAGGGAGAAGACACAATAGTAAAGAAAGGAAAGACTAAAACTGAGTAACAGTCTTGATCACTTGCCTTAACATTGCTACCTGAGAGGCACTTAAATGCTTTTTTTTTTTTTGAGAAAGCAAGGAAGCACACGCTTAACGTATAGTTAAAGATCTGAAGCTGTTCTATCAATTTTCATCATTTTTCAAGGACATTTTAATATGTAGTGTTCTGTTGAGAAGCACTGTGAGTTTGTAAGAAATGTTTTAGAGTATGTAGTTCTAAACCAGAATACTTCCTGATGGATGTTCAGTTGTGACCATTTTAGATGACAGGAGCAATAAGTTGTAGTGGGTGAACTTCAGTAAGAACCATGGGTTTTTCTTCTTTCTTGAAGTGAACAAACTATTCCAAAATTACTATCTCTTTCATACTGTGAGAGTCCGTCCCCAGTTCGGCTCATTTCAGCTAAGTCCTAAAACATATACCTCATTCCCAATGCCTTAGTGTTCTCTAATATCAGTAGGCACGTTGCACTTCAGCCTTTTACTAAATATTCCAAATAATCAAAACCTGTAACCTTGACTTTTGTATTCTGGTTTTCTTGGTTTGTTTTTTGGGGTTTTTTTTAGTAGTGTAGTCACAGGACATCTGTCTGGGGAAAAAAATGCCTAATAAGGTACACCTGTGAGTTCATATGCACAAACTCTCTGGTCACTGGAAATTTTGGACCAGGGTGTGTTTTTTTTAATCTATTTTGTAAGTAGAAAGAGACATCAGCTCAAATTGCTTCCACGTTCAGGTTACTTCCATATCTTTTTATTTCTCAAACCAGTAACGTAGTTCAGTAGTTGCAGAGCTCTGTCAGTGACCAGTTTGTAAATCACTGCATTATAGACCATAGGAAGTCTGAGGAGCAAAGTCAATCTTCCTTCTCAGAGTCACACCGAACATGGTGTGGTCTGCTGCATGAAAGAGTAGAATGCGTGAAAGTTTTTATAAGGATTTAAAAATTCAGGAAGAAATATGACAGTCAGTAGAGACAAGCATTACGAAAGAGTTATCCAAATATTGGTGAATTGGGTAGTAATAGTTAGCAATGTTAATAATCACCAGAAAGCCAGCAAGAGCAGAAGCCAAACCACCAGTGTTTGAGTAGATGATACCTGAGAGGGAGCAGTCCAATTGCCTTAGTGCTTCAGAAACACCAAACAGAAGGATTAATTTCAAAGGTGAAAACAAAGACAGAGCTCTCTGCTGGCCTTTGTAGATTCTGCAGTATTAAGTCTTAATGATACCTGTTCCTTTGCCTCAGCTGCAAAGAGTTTATGTGCTGGTGATTGGAAATATCAGTGGTGTAATTCTGATTCAAGGAAGTTGACCAGGGATAGAGGCAAAAAACTTTGGCAAATGGTTAGTCTTTGCCTTACGTCTTTCCTCTGGTATCTGGTTAATATCCAGTAGGCTTCAGAAGCCTCTGCTTTAAGGAGAATCCTTGAAAATCTGAGAACACCATGGTGCAGCCTGTAGAACAGTTCAGATTTAAAGCACTGGAGGAAAATTATTATTGTATTTTTTCTTTTCTTACTGATAACTGGAAAAACGTAGGCAAACTTATCTGCTAGCAGTTCATAGGACAGAGGATAGATTTCTGCTTTGATTGGTACCCCAGATGTGCCTATACTGCTTGCCAAAAGGAAAGAACATCCCATCGCCAAGAAATCGATACAGAGCAGGAAAAACAGTACGTTCCCCACTTAGAGCTCAGTACCCTCTGTCAATGTGTAACGTCTACAAAGAGGGGCCACTGAGTCCTTCTCTGAGTTCAGGTGGCATCTCAGTGGCTGAATGCTGCTTCTGAACTGCCTTTTATTTTCAGCTGGCATTGCTTTGCTGTTACAGCAGGACTGGTTTGCCTCGGCTGTTTCACTTGCAGGAGGTATGCTCTGAGCACAGTAGTTGACAGGTCTGCCAGGCTCTGTCCAGGGTGGAAGCTAAGGTGCAGATTTGTGATGTTCTCTGGGGATAAGGCAGGGAGAGACCTCACCTTTGCATGTGCAGCAGCAGCCGTAGCAACAGCCTGCGTGCTTCTCCTTTTAAGTATCTTGATTTGTAAGCTGACCTTTTCACATTAGTGAAGCTTAGCAGGCCCACCCAATTTTGTCACTTTATGCCAGGATGTCTGATGTTGCAGACAGGGAGTCTGTTCGTGCTCTATTTGGAGTCAAGGGCAGAATTCTCGCTGATTTCCATAGGAACAAGATGTGTTCCTAAACATACTTCAGTAGCTAGAAAGAAACTTCCTAATAAAGAAGGAGACTACAACATTACACAAAACATCAAGCATTGTTCTAGGCTTCAAAGCTCTTAACAGTAACATACTTTGAGACCAAGGGCTGCAAACAACAAATCTCAGGGCATGTCTGCCAGGAATGCTGAGAATTATCAGCTCTCATTCTGCCCTGAGAAACAATTGAGGCTTGATCATGTTACTGATAAAATCCCGCTTATTCTAATGGTCAGTATTCAAACCCCTTAGATTATGTCAGGAATGGAATTCTAGAAGCAGTGAAGTGTGACATAATAGCTGTTACACAAAGGATTTACTATGTCAAGAAGTGAAAGCAGTAAGATTTCAGTTCACCTGAAGAAGCAAAAGGCCCTTGCCCACATCGATGTGGAGACTGATGAAGTTACCAGGAAAAACTATGGACTACAATTCTGCTGCTTTGAGTTTTTATAATTTCAGACCAGTTCCTAACTAAAACTTCTTTTTTTTCTTCCTTTGGGTGTTAATTTTTTCTCTGCCCCTCATCTTAGACATTCCTGTTTCAGTTAACAGAGTGACTTTTTCAAAGTTACAGGCTTCTTCTATAAGAAGATTTGAAATGAAATACCTAGAGCCTGTTGGAGGAAGGGTTTTCTGAAACATAGCTCATAGGTGTCTGCAGGTCCTTGCTTGCTTTCCAAAATCTGTGTATTCCATTAATTTTGACACTGGAAAGCCACTGTTCTGTCCAAATAAAGTTCTCAAGGTGCAAAGAGGTGGTGGGAAGGTAGTCAGTTGAGATATGTAGATCGTGCATTTGCCGTTTGTATTGCATTCCCAAACATGAGAGCTCCAGGGCTGCTTTTTCACACAATTTTCAGCTTGTGATAGTCAGAATACAATTTTCTCTGATTACCATAGGTGAACTATTGTTATCTCCTGTCTTGGAATGGTTTGGTTTTTGTAGTGAACATTTGGGAGATTGCATTTTTTTTTCCCTGTAGTGTCCTAACAGCGTAATGTTTATTAAATTCTTGACCTACTTCTCATTTCTTACTCTTATACAAAAGAAACAAAAATAAGCAAGCTTTGTCTTGTTAAGCTGACATGCTTTCCCATTTTGTCACTTCCCAAGTAATTAATATTTTAACATTCAAAAGCACAGGCGAAATTCTACAGAGGTAAACTTTTTCAAGGAAATCATGTCCACTTCAGATACTGTATCTCTAATGGCAAATAAGAATGTTCTGTATGAATTGAAATCCAGAGTTCTGGCTTCTTCAGAGTTCTGGGTTCTTTGTTCCTGTGTTGTGGGGCTTTTTCTTGTTTTTTGGGGTTTTTTTTCAGAGTAACTATGTCATGTCATTTGGACAGAAAAGCTGCCAAGATAATAAGATCAAACTTTCTATTCTAAAGATACCAAATACTTCTGTTTCTAAAGATGAAAAGTATTCCAAAATGCAGGATTTGAGTACAACGCTGTTTGACTGCTTTACCTGAAAGCTGTAGAATACAACATAAGACTATATTTAGAAACAGTGTCAGCCCAAATTTTTACGGTCTTGAAGAAGTTAACACTATCCAAAACAGGGGAAACATAGAGCATGTGTGAATGGAAACTGAACACCAGCTTCACGGGATGATCTTCATTGCTATTTTGTGGTGCTAAATAGAAAAATAAGATTAAAAGTTTTGTTCTTCTAAATACCATGTTGACAGTTATGCCAGGAGTTCAATTCCCTTTATAGATACGCAGTGCAGGAGCCCTGACCTGAATAAAACACTACTTGCCCATCTGGCTTGTTGGGAGAGCTGCTAACTGACAGATTGGGCTAGAATGGAAAAGTCATTAGAGAAATCAGTTAGTGGCTGTTCTGAATATTGAAACCGTTTTAATGAAGCAAGTTCCTTATAATCACGCTTGTTACCTTTTTGATTGTGTGGAGTTTTGAGTCGTTTATTGTGATCCTGTTGTAAAGCATTGTGACATGGCACCATTTTTTTGATTACGATATTGCTGAATTTTCATTTTCAGAAATATTATTGGCAGGGGTTTAGAAACTTGGGCTCTAGCCAGAAAATAAACAATCACTGAAGCCAACTATGCAAGGAGATTCTATACACGCAAGTTGGAGACTTAATTATTTCTTTGTGTTGCAGCTTCTCTTGTCTGTGTTTGGGTAAATCTGTGAATTGCTGTGTGATGTAACTCAGTAGCCACGTAACTGGCTTCAGAGGGATCGCTCGAGTGCAAGGGCATTAGCCAGCACAGTGGTTACGGAGCTGTATCTTGTCCCATAGTCCTTCAAGCATTGGTATCAAGTGGAAAGCGTCCTGTGGGCTTGGTGCTCTTCTGCTTCTAACCTGTGATTTGTGACAGTCTTCGAGTTGTTCTGTTGCTAGAAGAGCAGCAGAGAGGACAAATCACTGTGCAGTCCCCATCTTTGCTCCAAAAATCAGCCTCAGTCACTCTTAACTTCTTTCCATTTCTGTTCATTTTCACTCAGGGTGAGCTTCACTGTTCATCTCTTGATTAGCATCAGTCAAAAGCAGCTCCCTTGAAACTCTAAAGGTTTTACATAAGAAACCGATTTTACATTAGAAAACTGCTCACATGCAGGAGCTGGTTTTTATGAGCCTCACACACAGAACTGTATTTGTAAATCACAAGACCATGGTACACCAGCAAAACAAATCACCTTTATTTCAGAGAACAGCACAGGTGGAGAGTAACTGAACAGGGCTTGAATATTTCTTTAATATGAATTAACTGTTTCAAGGCAAGTACCCTACTTCTATGTCCATGGGCAAATTCCTATTTATTTGAATGGAAGTGGTGTCAAGCCCCGTGTGTGTGAGGGATGGTGTTGTGAAAGCAAACCTTTGCAAACCCTCTGCAGGAATCGAGATGCACTCCTGGCCAGTAATCTGAATATAACAATGTGAAATTCACGAGGAATGGAATTGGCAGTAATAATACTTCTTTTGCCTTTCTGTGCTTTATCATGAGCTTCCCACACTTCTGCATCCATCATCAATGGGTCATCCTCAGCAGAGAGCTGTTCAGTCTGTTAATTGTCTTTATTAGGCAGTTTCTTCTTTCTTATAGTAACATATTAATAACAGGGAAAGTTCTATTTGTCGTTAGTCATTTAAGCCCTAAGGCTGTAGTCCAAAGCTTCCTTCCATTGTTTTTTTTCCTCTCTAGAATCTATTATACATAAGAGAAATGAATATGTATCCACATGCACTTACACAGGCATACACATGTAGCTCTCACTAAAATTAATTTGCATTACGTGTGGTTTTTTTATGCTTTTGTAATTGGTCTAATTTCTTAGTGATAATATGAGGAGTGCAACGAGATTAACGTGTATGGTAAATTTTGGTCCAGAGTTTGTAACCCTCGTAACTGTTTTCCAACTGCACCTAGCTTCTCCCTAAATATTCTGAGTTTGGACTGAAGAGGAAGATTTGCAGTAGCATGAACTGGGAGTCCAAATGACTGAGAACTAATAAGAATAGATTAATTTCACTTATTGATACTTATTGATACTAAGATACTTCACTTACTCAACATAAATAACATTGCTTTAAACTTCCTACAGTAATGGAAATACAGAGTAAACATGTTCACAAGGCATCACATTTTTACACGTTTTAGAGTTTATTTTTCTCTTATTTTTCTCTGAATTATGAAGTTTAATCCAATAGTCTTAAATGGTAATGGTAAGTATACCTCAACCTTAAAATGTGATGCAAGAACTCTAAGAGTACAGGCATGCTTTTCAGAAGCGACCTGTACTATGTCTTACTCACAGTAAGCCCTAGTCAAGACTGCTGGTGCTAGGTACTTTTTATGGAAAGATGAGAGGAGCAATACTCTCAAGGCAGTCAGCACCTTTCTTAAGCAGGACCTGTTTATCTTACTGTCTGTTTTAATAATTAAGCTTTAAAAGCAAGCATTGGTTTTGCAACTTTCTGCATAATAGTTATATTACAACAAACAGTTAAAAGCCCTGTATAAAATAAATAATGTAAATGAGATTTCACTTCCTTTTGTTTCTGAACTTGCTATCCTTTTCTGTTCTGTCTGCTTCATCAGTCATTATCCCTCTTTAGCTGAGCTTAGGCAGGCACATAGAGGAGAGTAATGGAACTCCTGTAATTTATTGTAGTTACCAAAGTCAGGATTGACTGTGTTTTGGAGTATACTGGTGGTGTGGGCTGGGATATTAAAGTTTAGGTGTCCAGCAGCTGCCTACAAACTTCCAAAATTTGCCAGATTCTATCTCAAAAAATATTCATCATGCCTTCTTCCTCTTTGTATCTTGCATAGGAAATGGTATTAGGAACAGTTGCAGTGGTTTTGTTTCATGCAATATTGATCAGAACTAGGAAAATCCTTTCCTTGTTTCATGAGCCTAATCCCTATTTTCCTTGCTTTTTCTTTCCTTTTCCTTTCTGTCTGGTATGAAGTAAATGTTCTGGTATTTTAGTTTCAAGCATTGAAACCAAAAAATGTTTATCCTATTTAAACTTAAACGTGATTTTTAACTTTTTTCCAATTCAGCTGCCAAAACAACAAAAATTACCAGTTAGTTGCATAGCTTTACTGGAGAATATATATCTGGCACAGAGTGCCCCCCTGAAAGAACATGGCATTTTCTGCGAATTGAGATCCTCAGCATATGATACAATCAGTTTGTTTCCAGAGCTGATTTCAGCTCTTGCAATGATTTCATCATTCCAAGTTCTCTTTCCTGGAAGAGAAGCACAAGAGCATTTTCTGTGATTGAAAAGCCAGAGACTCATAATACCCAAAGACTAGAGGAAAGCACTGAAAAAACCCCAGAGCTTCTAACGAAGTAAATTACCTATGTCCTTTCCTTGAAAGCTAAGACATGGTCCTCAAGGAACTTGGTATCTTCAGTTCTTGGCTATGCTTCTCATAGAATCATAAGCTGTTTTTATCTGGTTTTAAAAAGTGCTATTAATATGGAATGTAAAAGTATTTTTAATAGTTACCTATTTGGTCGTGTGGTGGAGTTATCGCACATGTCGTTTCTACCTCCGTGCTGAATGCAATCCATCAGTATGATGGTTTTGTTCATTTTGGGGGAAGGAAGGATGTTGCCTAAATTAAATTGCCTACCTATTAGCAGCAAAGCAGACCCCATAAAGCAAGCTACATGTTATACAGCTTGCTACTGCTAACACTGTGGACATTGTGGTTCTCTAAGTTTTTGAGTTTTTTTTCTCAACTGGCAACAGTGAAGTGGTTCTCTGATATGACTTTATGCTATGTTTCTTATAGAGATTTAAAGTTTCTGAGATAGAAATGGTTCTTGTTTTTTGCTCACTATGCAGTGCTTTGGTCAGCAATAGGAATTAGACTCGATGCTAAGAGGAGGGACCTTCAAAGTGATCTGAATTCCCCATGCTGATTCAGACTGCTTTAAAACTAGAGTATGTGTCCTCAGGGGTGCAGTAGTCGGGCTTCCTGGGTAAGGCAGTCTTAAGATGCGTCTCCTCACAAAATATGAAACAAAAAGAAAATCTTTATGGTTATCAAATCTTCCTT
>NW_010430460.1:9129-28803 GCF_000710305.1 Buceros rhinoceros silvestris
GTTTTGGTTATCAAAGTTTCCCTTCCCTACAAATATGTGGAAAGTAACAAGTCTTAGTGAGTCACCAGATGTTTAGGGTTTTTCCCTCCCTTTACCCATACCCTAGCCGAGGTAATCATTACCTTTTTGGGAAAGCAAATTTCAGTTATTGGTGTTGCAAAAGAATTTTGTTATTGTGGAGTCACAGAATGTGCTTAGATAAAATACGGAAGAGGACTACTATCTAGCTAGTCTTCACAGGAGTTTGTCTCAAGGAGGTAGAACAATTGTTGAATATCAACAGCAAAGAATAGCAGCTCAGATCAGATATTGAAGAAAATGGAATTATTTTTGCAGTAGCCCTTTGTTGTGGCCTTCCTGTGGTCACCTTGAAGTTTGAGGTGCCTCCATTTCCAAATGTTACTTTTATGTTTAGGGGATTTACCTTGCTTTGATTTACTCTGTGAATTCTGGTTCTTTCTGGAGGAAGTCCCTCTAGTCATGCTGTTTTAGATTAAGTCATCAGTATTGTCATCATTAATCTTTTATATTATCAAAATATATTTTTTTCCTTTAATTACCTTTTTTGCTGGGAGAGTATCCTACAAAATACATTCCCTTAAGGGGTACCATAAAAGTATTCTAACAGCTTTAGACATAATCTTGGGCTACCTAAGGTCCAAGAAATTTTGGAATCATTTGTCTCTCCAGATTTCTTCCCTCATTCTCCTATGTATTTGATTTGTTCTTCTCAGCCAATGTCTTAAGTTCTACCTTCTTTTATGCTGCAGGTGCATTCACTCCTTGTTTTTACATGTTATTGCAACAGCCATATGACAAAAGACTCCTTTTGTTATCTGTGTTTTAAGGCACAGACTGTGGAGTGCTTGAACTTTCTGAGCTTCGTTCTGTCCCTTCCTGTATCACGTTAACATTGTCTTTGGACCCCACGTTAGCAGTTTTATATTCACAGGAATGGCCAGTGCAGCGAGCATCATGTTAAACTCGTAGATGCGCAATTCCTCCTCTGCCGTATTGTGTTGTGCCTTTCTGAGTACATTTACTCAAGCATTTTATTCTGTATTCTCCCATTGTGAAAACAAAGTATTCTTGAACCTTAATTTAACATCTTTGCGTGAAGTGTTTGGTGTTAATTTTTTTTAAAAAAGTTTTGATATCATGGTCTGGCTAACTATGACAACTCTTGTATGCCAAATCATCATGGCTTGGCTTCACAAACGAAGATCTGGGAAGGGCTTTTCCCACGCTCACTGCAAGCGATGAGTGCACCCTTCGGGGCTGCATGGTGGATTTTTTAGGTGAGGCTCAGCGTGCGCGGAACTGGTTCCACCCTTTACACCTGAGGTTCATCTGCCAGGGCCTGGTGAGCTTTGACGGTGACAGCCAAGTCCTCAGGTCATAGGTTTGGTTAGAGTGTCCTTCTCCTAGATTCAAACAAGGCCCTTCACAGGTGCGTGCAGCATTGTTTAGCTAATTTTAATATTTTCTTTATTGATTTTGAGTGTCTTAAATTCTGTAGCTTGTTCTTGGCTGGTCATGACTGTTAACATTTAAATTCTTAGGAGATGGGAACTGAGGAGAGGGATATGAGTCAGTGAAAGTCACGTAAAGGTGCCTGTTGCGTGGTACCAGTTAAAATAGATGTGGGCTGCAACAAAGCAGATGTTAGCAGAATCATTTGGATCTGAGGCACTGGGTAGCAAAACTGACAGTGTTTCAAATGCTGAAGGAACTGTTCTTTTCAGGTAGTTTGTGAAGTGACTTGGCTTAAAACATTGCTTCAGTTGTGAATTATTACATGATGATAACTATGGAAATAAAAAACAGTGCTCTTTCTGTTGTTTGAAGTCCTTCCTTAGCTGCATTGATTCTTAAAAGAATTGGAACAGGCTTTGAATTTTCATTCTGCACTACCGTTTTTAGTTTCAAAGTATATTTAGGGCAGAAAACTCTTTTAACCATTACAGTGTCCAAAACAACCTTCCCTGTACCTGGTAGACCAGTTATCAGTAGTCAGTAAGAGCTTACGTTTTTTACTAGGTACATTTTCCTAAACATCTGAAAAAAAATGTGCTTTTATTATCCAAAGGCAGATACTCGTTCAGTTGGACTCTGGCCTGTGTTTTACATAAACTTGCTTAATATGTGCAGCATCCTTCTCGTTCCTGCACCTTGTTGCTAAGAGCCTCTCTCAGTCGTTGGTCCATCTTCTCACTCTTCATTTGTATTATTATCCTGTCTCATATTAGTTTTCTGTTTCCATTTATGTAGTTCGCTGTGTTTCAGCATAGTTAATATGCGATTTTTACTGAAAGACAGTAAAAAGTCTTTTGGAATAGGTTTTAAAAAATATTCTAGTGGGTTTGAAAACCTGGTTTGTCATGTTTAGCAGCTTCAGACAACATACTATGATTTCTAGCTTAATTCAGGCAGATCTCCAAAGATCAAGCTATTAAGTAGAAACACCTTAATGAACTCACTGATACTTAAAGTTTATATTACAATGAACACGTAGTGTGCATTGTGGTAATGAAAACAATTGCTCTGTTAGTCATTCAGGGTTCAGGGCTGTACAAGGTTCTGACTTGCTCGTGTTTTTCTAAACCTGTTTTGTGCCTTCTTGAATACACAAGACATCCAGATAAGAGGAGAGGTTACTCTGGTGGAATGTGGCTAATCTCGTAAGGATCTACCAACCAAGGTTCTGTTATATCTTACCTCATATATCATTAGTATGTCATCATATATGTATATTGTATGCATCACATATTAAATATGTGATGAGACAGGACAGTCAACAGTGCAAAGAAGAGGCAGAAGAAAGCCTCAAAATTCGTGCACATGGAATAGAGCATTATTCTGGCTTTTGTAAACTATGTAAACCATTCTTCGGGTAGATGATTTCTTGTAATCAGTAAGACTGCAATGCTTAGAAGTTTTTGCAGTACTGTGGCCAGGACGATAAAGTTTTTCCATTGTATTAGTGTAGGATGGATAAGATGCTAAATAAGAATAAATTATACCTTTGCGTGAAAGACCTTGGATTGGCTAAGCCTTCTTGGGAGGACTGTGTTTATTTGCTACATTTTTTCTGTAACTACAAATCTAGATTATTTTCTTAAAGCAAAACTTCTTAACATATTTAAAAGTTTGTTTGACCTGCCGTTGCTTTTAAGACCTAGTAGTACAGCTGATGCACTGAGTATTCAAAACTCCTTGGAAAAGGCTGAAAAGCCTCCTTTACCATTTTTCTGTTGCATGAATAGGATAGTAATCCTAGATGGTAATTACATGACACAAATTACACCAAAACATGCTGCCATCTATACTTACCCTTTTAACTGATGTTGAGGTCTTGTATTAAAACAAGAAGATTCAGGAGCCAAGCGGATTAACCAAGATAAGGATTTTTTTCTTTTTGAGAGAGAGAAAATAGGACAACAAGAAGAATACAGAGTAATATATGACCTTTGCTCAAATACCACAAACCAAAGCAATATGTTTAATAGTGTAGAAGACAGTTGTTTACCAAGGAAGCTGAGGAGTAGATTGCTGACTTTGATCTTTGTCTAGAAATGTTCATGTGTCAATGAACTTAGAGATACTGGGGAGACAGAGGAGGATTTTAGAGGCAACAAGAAAGCAGAATAAAACTCCAGGAAGGGCTCTTCAGAAGTCATCTTGTCATTTCTATTACCATCATCTTGGCTGGAGGGACTAAATCATGATTTAAGCAGCTGAAGGAGGTAAAAGATGCAAGAAATAGAATAAGGTTATACAAGAAGAGAGAAATCGCTTCTGCATCAGGCTCCTATTTCCTTACTTGGACAATCCCATTTTCCATTACACTATCACCTAAGTTTCTATCTCATACCCTTCTTTGTCTCTTGAAATATTAGGCATCTTTCCCCAGGAGGTTTCCAGAGATGTCTGAGTTGTCATTACTGGTAAAATAAAGATTTCAATCCTTCTTTCTCTATATCAGACATCTTTACGTGGGGGAAGGCTGGAATTCAGATTTGGAACCTGTAGCTGAAATGGGTTAATCCTAAATATAAAAAGCCCCCTGCTCTTCATAGACTCCATTAGATACAGTTCAGCTACAGCTGAGTTCTAAGTATTTCATAATACTTAGTGTATTTTGGGTGTAAATTACTGTCTCAAGACACAGTTGATTGGGGTATGTTTTAATCCATACTTACAAATATATTACATAGTGAGCATCAAAGGACTTACAGTTAGTGAAAAGAAAATCACTGCAGAACGAGCATTTGTGACATCTGCCAAAAGGATTATATTATTCATAGGCAAGAGGGTCAAAAATTTTTTTTCAATAAATAGAATGTTTAGGAACAGACCTTGAAATACATTGAGATACTAGGATTAAAATAATACCCAGCTTTTGAAATTTGTATGCATACTGTGCTCTTCTGCTATAAATGCTCTTGTACCGGCTTTTTTTTGTCATATGTTTTATGATTGGGTTTTATGATGTTTTCTGTTCCCTATTCAAACAAAATAACTGAAACTATCACAGGATAATAAAATCGTCACTTAAGAAATGTAACTAATTTCATATTGCGAAAGTACCCCAAGAAATGGGTCATTGGGATCAGACTATGAGAAGCTGTTCCCTATGCCAATAAGGGGTTCTTTATATAGACTTCAAGGAGGTAATGCGTGTGACGTGGCATTATTACAGAGAGGAAATGCAGTTATACAACCAGAATTTCCAGAAACAAACCATTTCATTTTAAATATCATTCCTGTGCTTTAAAATTCTACATTCTTATTTTGCTTCTTTAACACGTCCAGTTTGTGTCCTGTTCCTCATATCTCTGAATGTGGAGGTTAACTATGACCTTTCAAGGATACCTAAGGTTGTTTTCTGCAAGAATGGTTTAAAGGGATATTGGTATCCCTGTTCCTTTCATCACAGTCTTTCAAGAAATTGAGGTGTGAATTTGGTGATACACAGGTTACCTGATTCTCTTAAGTTCTTTGAGTCAGACACTTTGTAGAAGTGTCTCAAAGATACAGTGGCTAGCATCTAGTTCCTGTCAAAGTTCTGTTAGACTTCTGGCTTCCACTTGCCACTAGTGCAGCAGGCATTGCTACGGCTTTCAGTGACTTCAGAGTTGACCATTATTAGATAGGGCACAGCAGAATTACCTAGCCAGGCTCTCTTTTTTTTATATATAAACTTTATGAAGATCATTTAAACATCAAGTTATTTGATATTCTCGTAGGTATTTGGTCTAGGTTTTTTTTTCCTTTTTTTTATAACATGAAACATAGCATGGCATTTTTAATCAGTGTTTCCTGTATAAGGCATTAGACCTAGAAACTTGATATACAGTTCTCAAATCTGATGTGTTCTTTCATTATGACTTTAACTGCTCTGTGTATCAGCTTCTTTTCTGTAAAATAGAAATAGTGCCACCTCTCTATTTAACTTGTTCAGACTCCAAAATATCTGTGAGAAGAAATGGACTGCATTACTACAATATTCCTTGCTAGTAGTGTCTTTGCTGTCCGGCATGTGTGGTGAATGCCGTGCTTTCTTATTTATGAATTATTTGAACTCAATATGCTCTGTTGATGATGTTCTATGTACTCATCTGTAAGGTAAATAGGAAATGAATGTCACTGTCAGAGGAACCACTTCAGAAAATATTGGGTACTGCAAGTGGAAAACAAGTGGTGGTTTGTTACTGTGGTTCTGAGCATGTGGTGAAAAAAGCTGATCCTGTTGGCTTCAAAGCAAAACTCCCACTGACCTCAGTAAAGCTGGTATTTTACCCTGAAACTGAATTATAAGTTAGCTAAGGAGCTAATCAAAATGCTACAGTAAAGTCACTTTGCACAAGATGCAGAAATAAGTGCCCTTTTCTTTGTAGAGGAAACTTACGTAGCATAAGCCAATTGAGCCAAATAAGAATTCATGGCTGGGTCCTGCTTTTTTAATGCATGGCTCTGTGTACTTCCATCCACAAGATACAAGGCGCTTGCTGTTAGTGCATTCTGAGGTAAGTCGGATTTAGAAAGGTGCTAAAACTAGAAACATAATACTGGCTTACAGTTGTGTTTTTGTTTGGTGTTTTCTGTTTGTTTTTTTAATACTTTGTTTCATGCCATAGAGCACAATCGTCAGTTGCTTTGCAGTCGTGACCCTGTGTTCAGGGTCAGCTACTGCTGACTGGGACGTGGGGTGACTCTTCCACAGTCTCCACTATGTAGCGTGAGCCCATTAACTTCTTACCAGACTTGCATATGTATCAAGCAAAGGTGAAACTGTATTTTTAAGTGTAGTTGACAGCAAAACCTGATTTCAGCAGTGACGTAATTTTGCACCTGGCTGAATCCAATGGGACTTAGCCCTATGATTGAAACCAAGTATGTTCATCAGTCTTCATAATGGCACCTAGTGCAGTCACATTCTGGAGGCATTTAATCGCTGCCTTTAAGCTTCTTTGTTTAAAAATGTAAAACAAATCCCTATCAATATTGGAATTTTCCAACCAAGTAAACCATTCTCGTAACTATGCAGAGAGAAGTGTACGTATAGGTCACATGCAATCAGTGCCAGCATTGTGCTGGGATGACCCAGAATACCTTGCAGGAACCTGTTCCAGGTGCGTAGCTGATCTTCTCTCCCTCCCTGCCTATATATAAGTCTTTCAGCGCCTTCTTCCATACTGGTTGTTCTCTACGTACTACTGCAATGATAGATGTATAAATGGCAAGTGTTTCAGGTAGAAGTAATTTCTTAGGTACGTGGCTGTATGGAGCAAAGTACAGTGATGACAGAGGCTTGTGACTGGGTTTCACAGGTACTCGAAACACTAAGGAGTACACTCTGTACGTATAATGTATGCCTTCCCACTGAGTGTATACAGATAAATATTAAACAAAACTTCTAAATGAACTGTGGTTTTGATCTGTGGTTAGTGCTTCTGGTAAAGTCCTGTGTTTTTGCTCCGCTGCGTTCAGTGGGGAGGGGGTGTTCAATGCTTGATCCGGGTGAGGTCAAGAATCAGGATTTCTGTGGAGTTCCGTACAAGGCTTTTCAAGTAGCTTGCCTTGCACCTACTTCTGTGCAGAGCAAAAAATCTGCAGGAACTCCAAGCTAAACATGGGCACTTCTTACATTGTTTGAAACAAAGGCTGTGAAACAAAAGTTGGGGCCTGTGATGTCACAGCTTTGATTTACCCCTTTTTTCAGTTCCAAAAATGCATGCTCAAAACCCCCCCCAAACATTGTTGAAAGCAACTTTTCTGTTGCTCTGCATGCCTTTTTCCCTTATGCTTGGCAACCTCCACACCTGCTGTTCTGGCTGCTAAAAATTATCCTTTCTTTTGTCCTGAATTATTTCTGCCTAAGAGGAGAGGGCAACAGATTCACTAGCATTTTTCTTGGTTCTGCTGCCTTGTCACTTTACAAATTAAATTCTTGTTACAATTCAGTGTTCTTGGGGCTCCAAAATGGAGCTGTGAACTAGGATGGTTGCAGTAGCACAGACACCTACTGCTCTTAAAACTAGCTTTTAAATGTATTTTTTATGTGTATAGCAGTGAAAAATGGCGTTTTCTGCTGCACTGTGAAGCAAGTGTGTTTAACAGGAATGAGGCAGAAGAACAGGTAAAAAGAAGTTAGTCCCATCTTCTACCATACAGTTTTTCTCTCCAGCATTTGTTGGTTCAAGGCTTCCACAGAGCCACATATTCTCAGATTTTAGAGCTGTGCTGTAATATAAGGATGAGTGATATTTGTCTGTAAGATCTGGAGGATTTCTAAAACATGCCTGTTATAGAACTTCTAATCTTACCTTCATAACTTCTTTTATTTCTCTGTATCATCTTGAAAATTACATGGACAAACTCTTTTAAAATAAACTACTAGAATTTACATTAATAATTTAAGACTTGGAAATTGTAATAAATTAAGGTACATTTGCTCTGGTTCTATACTGAAAGTAGCTCAAAACTACAGGCTTAGGTTTTCCTAGAGAAAAGCTTTGCATTTTTTAAAAGCTGAAATTGTAACTTGATTAACAATAGAGAATGAACCCTGTCCTTCTCGCAAGCTCTTGTAGAAAAATTACTATAAAACTGTGTATGTTTCCTCATCATTCTGCCCCATGGGAGAACAAGAGCGTTCATAGTTTGAGTTAAAATTCAGTTGTTTCAGATTACTTTGTTCCATGAGTAGATCAGACTTGATAGTTTAATCTTACTAGATTTATTTATTAATTCACTAATTAAGCACTAATTAAGCCTCAAACATTCTTATCTTCAAGCATATACATAGTAAGACATTTTTAGGGAAGAGACTGAGTAAAGTTAATACTGCAGTATAATCCAAAAGGTTTTCTACCAGCAGTTCCTTTTTATAGGTTGTTTAAATTGTGTCAAGTAAGACAACTGTCAACTGAAAACGAGTATCTGTTTTTCATAAACATTTTCTTGAGATTACTGCAGTGTGAAACCACATTTTCTTAATAATCAGGTTTTCTTCTATGCCAGTTACATTGCTGCCTTTGTAATAAGATTGTAATTTCATTGTAACAGCATTCACAAACTGATAGTAGATGCATTTTTAAGCCTTTTGTAATGTGAAAAGTGAACAGAGCTGGGCTAGAAATAAGGTTTAGATCACAGCTTTCTCTTTTCCATCTAATTTTAAACAGCTTTCTCAACCACTGATTGTCTCATCCTCTTTATTCATGCCTTTTTACTGCTGCCACAATGCAACCAGTGTTGTCTGTTGCTTTTAGATGAGCAAAGAGGTTGAGTGGAGGCAGTTTCCCTGCTGGTGATCCTCCTTGTCCCAACAATGTTGGAAGTGCAGCGAAGCTAATAATGTGTGTAAGATTAGTGAGGATGTTTCCCAGAAGAGACTGGGGATTAAGAGATGATGTAAATTGGAGATTTTCTAGTTATCATTTAATCATAACTGTGAAAGATGGCGATTTTCCAGTGGAATGGAGGAAGAGTGGAGGGAAGCCCACCATGCAGGTCACTGATAGTCTCTAGGACTGGAAGGCCCGCTGAACATTAGCGTGAAAAGGAGGCATCCTTAGCTGTGTCACACGTGGTGGCATACTGTGAGAATTAGTAGAAGCTCGCTGGCTCTCTGCACTTTTGAAACAACACTAAAGCTGTTTCCCACGGTTTCTGTTTTTCTCTGCTGGACAAACTGGCTGTTCATCGCTTGGATGGGTGTACTCTTCACTGGGTAAAAAGTTGATGGCTGGGCCCAAAGAGTGTTGGTGAATGGAGTTTAATCCAGTTGGCAGCTGGTCACAAGTGGTGTTCCCCAGGACTAAGTGTTGGGGTGCGTGTTCTTTAACATCTTTATCCCCAGCTCCACGAGGGATAAGATGGGCTTGAATCAAAGCAAAGGAGCTGCAAGTTAGACATAGGAAAACCTTTGTAGCCATAAAGTTAGAGAAACACTGGAAGGGAATTGTCTGAGAAGGCTAGAAACCCCCTTTGGCAGTGGAGTGAGGCCTTTAGATGTGCTTAACCCTGTATGGGTGTACTCTTCACTGGGTAAAAAGTTGATGGCTGGGCCCAAAGAGTGTTGGTGAATGGAGTTTAATCCA
The DNA here is from genome assembly GCF_000710305.1 of Buceros rhinoceros silvestris. Classification (NCBI taxonomy): domain Eukaryota; kingdom Metazoa; phylum Chordata; class Aves; order Bucerotiformes; family Bucerotidae; genus Buceros; species Buceros rhinoceros. The sequence goes on from NW_010430460.1 coordinate 18,738, forward strand.
GTTGGCAGCTGGTCACAAGTGGTGTTCCCCAGGACTAAGTGTTGGGGTGCGTGTTCTTTAACATCTTTATCCCCAGCTCCACGAGGGATAAGATGGGCTTGAATCAAAGCAAAGGAGCTGCAAGTTAGACATAGGAAAACCTTTGTAGCCATAAAGTTAGAGAAACACTGGAAGGGAATTGTCTGAGAAGGCTAGAAACCCCCTTTGGCAGTGGAGTGAGGCCTTTAGATGTGCTTAACCCTGTGAAATATGAATTCGGTCATCTCTTGAATCCTGTTGTTTTTGGTTATTCTGTACAAAGAGCTAACTTGTGAGGTAGTGCTAATGTATTTAATAAATTCTCCTGCTAGCTCCTTTTGTTCTTTGTAGTAACCAAAAAGTGCAATATGTGCAATGTTTTTCAAACATAACTTCTAAACATAGCTTTTCTTTTCCTTCAAAGTGAGGGGGAACACTTTTTATTTGAACATGAAAGCCTTGCCACATGAAAAGGTTATTTCTCTTGGCAGCTTTTCTTTTCAATGATTCACTGATTCCCTTCAAGAAAAAACAGCTAGATAAAACTATCAAGAATAACCAAAACGATATATGTAGCAGTGGAGTAAGAGCTGCAATGTCACAGTGTGTAAGGAAAAAGTAAAATCTGGTGTAATGATTTGATACGTATATCTATGCCCTGCACCTGAAGTCCATGGTGAGGAGGGGAGATTAAAAGCAAGCAAGTTCGGTCTCTGTAGCGGTGCTAAGGTTAGAAGTTACAGTAGAGTTGGAGGCTCTTTGTTGGCAGAAACAAAAATCCACCCACCTGCTGTGTCTCATATTAATGTCTGTTCTCCTTGATCGTAACATTACAGCACCTTTCCTTTGAATCTCTCTTCAAATCATCCATTGTTGCATCTTCTTTAAGGGAAGGCAATATTCCTTAAATAGCGTAATCCTTATTCCATAAAAAGATAGCAAGGTACTTAAACATGAGTAAGAACGATTTCTTCTATTTCATAGCAGGCATGTTGAAACACAGAGGGAGGAAAAAAAGCCTCTAAAGCTGATTTCTCAACCATTGCTTTAGTCTACTTTATGATTTAGCTGCGGAGATACTTGTGATTGCTAGCAGAAAGGAGGAGGTGGTATGAGGCTAGAAATCTCAAACGATATGGAAAAGACTGGGGAGCCTCCTTCCCTCCACAATAACCACAAATAAGCTTACAATGGTACATTAAAAATTAAACTGGTGCATTAGACCACCCTTGTAGTTGCTAATTTACAAAACTAGGAAGAGAACCTAATCTCTTCGCTTTCCGGAGCTGAAATTTTATAAAAAAACAAAACAACAACAAAACCCCAAACCCCCAAAAATAAACTATAACCGAATCTACCTTTCCTCTTTCAAATCTAATTCTCTAATTTTAAAGTGCTCTGTCAGTCTTGACTAACAATAATCATAAAAAAATTACTCAGGTAGATCACAGCTAATTACCGTGTTTGTCGTCTCTATTCTATGACCTAACATTAGGAAATCCATTGTACAATCTAGGCACTTTATTCTAGCGTGCCACTTGTTCTCCTGCCCATCTCTTCCACCTGTCTGAGTTCTAATAGCTGAGAGGTATCCTTGTGATACTCCACTAAGTATGACTGCTTTAGTCAGACAACAGCATGTAAAAAAAAAAAAAAAAAAAAAAATTTAAAAATTTCATATAACAAATGGTTAGTAGTATTGAAGTAGTAGTTATAAATTTAGAGCATATCCCTATCATCCCAAATAGGTGTATGTTATATGCACATTCTGCCTCTCTCCTAGCATTTGATGTGGGGCTTTCGTGTTCTAGCCTCTCGCTCTGATCTCCCCAGCTGGCACTTAATAAAATACGAGCATCATAAGGCTTGGGTTATAATGCTGATTTAATTGTTGCCAGTTTTGTTGTACGTAATTGAATAAATCTTCCCCTCTCTGAAAAGCCTCTAGATTTCTACATGCCATACTGATTAAAAAATCACCAGTAAGGCTGGACATTATTAGCAAGACTGTACTTTTCAAAAAAATGCATCTTTAACTTTTCTGAGTTAATCTTCCGTGGCTGATACGCTTTTTTTCCCCGCTCCCATAAGTCTCACTGCCTGGTCAAACTGCAAGCTACTAAGTGAGATATTTTACGAAGTCTGCTATATTACTACTACCTTTAAGCTACCTTCAACAACAACAACACCGATTGAAATAAAATATGCTTTACCATAAGCCCACAGTGATATGCATTAATTTTATTACTCTCCTTAATTATTTATTAATTGGATTCTATATTAACTGTTCCATTAACTATCTCTAGATTCACATCATGCTCACAAGCTTGTAATTACCTGGATTATCTCATTTATTTCCTTAGCTTTTTTCAGGTCCTCTGAAAGCTAACCTTGTTTCCTAACAAACTGAGAAAACTATACACATATCCCCCAGCCAGCTCTTCTAAAATATCTGGATACAAATTACACAGAATTGTAAATATCAAGTGATGAACCTTAGTATCAGCTCATTAATGTCAATCCTAAATTATTCTTTAAATGGAAATATTTAATAGTCTCATCTATACCAAATATCTGTTTCTCCACAGATACACAACAGAAGTGCGTATTGATCTCTTTTTAATTAACTGCTACTGAAGCCAAGATCTCTCTCTAGTAGTGAATCACTATCAGAATTCCTGCAGCTTTGGTTTATTCAGGAAAATATCTTACTCCTTTTATTCCTAAGGATGTTGGCAATGTTGTTCTTTGTATCTGTTTTTCTTGATTAATCTCCTACACTCTTAACCTCTGGCTTATATTCAGTATTATTCCTTTTTATGCAATTCTAACTTTAAGTGGGCTTGGTGTTCTAATCAATATGGTATGTCTTCTGAAAAAAAGGTGGCAGCTTTTTCAAACAGAATTGATCCTTAGAGGATTATTCTTAATTAGCATTCATAGTTTTCTGCCCTTGTTTTTTTCTTGGAGTTATGGTTTCTAATTGTTTTCCCCTTGGAAGAGTTGACTTACTTTAAAGCTGCAAATATAGTAGTTTGGATGTTAATTATGCTTGCAGATAGCAGTATGAACTAACATGATTTCTTTTACCAAAGTTACACTGATTTTTAGGTTTGTGATCTGTTGGTTTTCGTATGCTAAGTTGACTTCTCTGAGAATCTACTTGTGCCAGTCACAGCCTTTTTGTGCGAGTGCTTCGTACGTAGCACTGTGTCTCCCTTCCTGTGCCCACATTCATTACTCCCAACTTAGTTCTTCATGATGACATGGATTTTCACCCCCTCCCCACTTGTTATGTGCAGGTGCAATTGTCTTGGGGTTTTAGTTTGATTCAGTGGATTGTAGTAGACACCTATTAGTAAACTACCTAGTATTTATATAAATCTAAATTTATAGATTTCATAAGCATTTGGCATCATGTTGCTCTTAAACTGTCAGAAACAGTGTCATTTTTTTATATATTGCTATTTTCCTTTCTTTTTTCCAAGTTGCTTCTTTATAAACAACTTAGCTTGATGATTTTTTAACATCTCAAGAATTAGACCCCATCAGCTTTCAATAGCACAACCTAGGCTTTCTGTTTATAGCCTGTGTTGCTGTAAAAAACCAGTAGTTTACCTCTTTATTATTCTCGAATGTCAATGTGAGTTCAGACCTTGTATGTCCAGCATTAGTCTGCGTGAACAATGACAACGGGACAGGGTACCGGCTGTTTCAGCTGGTGTTGATGACGATGCTTGCATTGATGTCCCAGAGTTGTTGAATGTGCAGCTGGTAGCATTGAATCAGTGTGGATACAAGATGCGTTTGGACTCACTGAGTTGTGGGACTGTTCTGCAAAAAACTAGGGTAGCCTCTTTATGATGACTGCCAGCCAAACTGCATCACATCTCACACCTATTTCTAGGAAAACAAGAATTAATAATCCCATGAAATGCTCTGATACAGATGAAAAGACTTTTTTTGGACATGTTTCCAACCATCTCAGTTGCTTGACCCACTTTCTGAACGACTGCACCCTCTAATGGGGCAAAACAGCTTGACTTTCAAAGCAGCCAATTTATTTTTATATTGTGTGTATCTTTCTATTCCTGTAAGCATAATACAACAGCCCATTCTTGTGACAGTAAGACAAGCACAGTTTTGCTGAATGTAGTTTACAGAGGAGGTGTGAATATCCAGTAAAGACTTTATATGATTCATCTCTACTCTGGGTTAATGAAAAGTAGGTAATTAACTGTATACATTCGTGGTGAAATGAGAAATGAACTTTAATGAATTCATAGGAAGGAGAATTAATTTCACTTCTAAGTCCAGAAAAAAGTATGATTTTTTTTTTTTTCTTCCCTCTTTGTGTAAAGCCATCTATCTCATTTTACGAAAGCTTTGTGAGGAAGTAAAAGTTTGGAAACTAAGATGAAACAGACACTTAACCATAATGTTGCATTTTGTCAAACAGGTAATTCTCTAATGGACCAATGAAAGCCAACGATGACAAGTTGTGGCCAACAGTCCTTGAATGTGCTGATGGTTCTTCTTTCATTACTCTTGTCAGCAGGTAACTTTTGTACTTTGAATTTATCTTTCATTGATGTCCATTGTGCCACAAGAAAAAATGAGTTGCAGTTCAATACTGGGTTCCTACAGAATAGACAGGATCAAATGGATTGCTGGTTGAGTAACAAATAAACAAAGTCTCTTTGTATTTAAGAACTGGAAGCTGGAATTCAAGATGCAGTTGGAAATTCAGTTTAAGCAGAAAAAGGTGGTGGAATGCTGACATGGTAGAGCAGGCTGGAAATTTAAAAGAAGCAAAGCTACTGTTTTGATACAGTAGTTTTTTCAGCTCATCTGAAGGAAAAAAGCAAGCTTTACACTACCATGCAATGCAACCATTTTGCTGAATAACTATCTGTTAGAAGCAGAGCGAGTTGGGTTCCAATTGTGTGGTTTTATTTGTGCACACAAGAGTATGTAAGCATGTGAAGGATGGAACTTGAAACTTCAGCTGTTCTTGAGGTTAATACATGTTAGTTACAATGATGTGCTTTTTATATGTATGTATATATTAAAAAAAAAAAAAAGCAGGACTTCATGGTAAGCAAGTACTATGTTATTTTCCTGAGGCTAACAAAATGACTAGACCACGGACTGGTTTCGGAGATTTTTCTTCTAATGTGTGGTAGATATACCCTAGATGTTTGCTACTAGTACACAGAAAGGATTTGTGCAGAAATCTGCCAGTTGTTAGACTGAGCATTAGTCAAATGCTATGATTTTTAGTTGCATGTGCTCTTCAAGAGCTATGACATTAAGATTTTCTGTAATTATGAATGAATATTTTAAAAAAATATGAAAAATCTTCTTAGTCCAAATAGGTTTGATCCTATGAGTTTTTCACTCTCGGTACAAGCTCTCCTATTTTCCATTCTTGAAGCACTTTTTAATCAAAAAAGATCTTTTCCATCACTGCTCCTTATTCCCTTGTACTACACCACGTCCCTAACCTCCATACTTAAAACATAATTAGCCATTTTATATCTTAAAGTAACTTTGTGCTCTAGTACAAATTTTCTGTGTAACGCAAATACTACCCAATGTAAGAGCCTCATCAATTAATTCGCGTGCATTTTGCCTACAGTCTCATTGCTTATTTTCAAGGGTTCGGGTTGATTCTTGCTAACCGTAGTTCCTTATTTACCTTAACTAACACAGTCATTTTGTTAACAATGTTATAATAATATATCAACTAGATCACTGCTCTGCCTAATCTTAAAACGCTGGTTTACTGGAGAGTCCTTCCACTGACAGCCCTGTGTATGGCGCTGCATCCCTAGTTATGTAAATACCCTCTTCCTATGTACTGGAATCAGGCACAGGGGTTGTAGCAGCTTATTTGTCTTTTTCCAGGTTAAAGTAATTTCAGAAAGCTATTTTCCTGGTGCATGAATGCAGTCAATTATTCAAGACAACTTCAGTGAATGTCTGATCAGTGATAAAACATCACAAAACTTTTCCAGCTGCTCCAGTCTCTTCTGTTGATTTTTTTAAGTTTTTATACCTTTACCACACTTTATAGGGGACTTCCACTAAAGACCTCGTAAGATCCCACTTCTCCAACCATTTCCCTCAAGATTGTATAAATACCTATGTTCCAGTGGAATGAGACACTGTGATTACACTGCGTGTGCAAATAGTAGTCAGCCACTGGTATATATACACACTTACTCCCTCAAATCCAAATGTAAGGCTCAGAGGAAAAGTACTGCCTCTAAAGTACAATGTTTTTATTTAAAACTAATTATGTATAGCTTTTACTTCTTACATAGTTTATCTATCAACATCACAAACTATTGTCTTCGTAAATGTGTACCTTATCTTCGTGTGGCTCCTTGGCTGTATTAGTGTTTTATTACCCGGCATTCATCAACAGCGTGTAGAGTACAGGCTTAATTAGAAATTATCACAGGCCTCTTATGCCAGCCTAACTCTGCTCTTTGGGGAATTGTACTGCTGACATCCATAGGAGTGGGTTCAGGTCACTGCGAACTCACATTTTACAGGATTAAATTTATTATTTTGCAGCCAGCATAAATGTAATCTTTTTTTCCCAAGACAGGTCAGCTTCCACAAAGGAAAACTAGTGGCTTTATGCAGTGAGAATGGCAGGTGAAAAAAAGGATGCTACTTTCACTGGAATGATATGAACATCATTTCTAAACTGAGCTGAAATGAAAACCTAATGGCAAGACTCCTTTTGAGTTCCCTAGATGTACAGGCTCCTGTCTGTGAGATCATGCTTTACTTCCAAGTCCTTAATATACTGAGATTCACAGTCTTAGTACTAAATTGCTAAAATCTATATGAATGATTGAAAACTGCACTTAGCTATTGAAAGCGTAACTGTCACTGGCTCCACAGGTGGAAAGAAAGTAAGGGCACACGTAACAGAAAAGCTCCCAGGGCAGCTGTTCTCAGGGCCCAGTCTTTGTTATGTCAGAAAAGGAGAGAATTGGGGACAGTGGAGGTGGAGCAGAGGTGTGGGCAAGGTACCAAGGTCATGGCTCAGAATGATGATGAAGTTTGGCAGCTTTAGTGGTGTAGTTAGGAAGGATATTCAGTTGCCTAACAGGGTGAAAATGCTTTCAGGGCAGGGGCAAGTAATGCTGAAAAGAAAGGGTTCAGTTCAGAGTAGGTAGGCTATGACTCCATTTTAAAAAAAGGATAAAATCGGATTGTGAATACTGAAACTTCAGACTGATTTTATTTCAATGCTATCAAGATCACAATGGCATGCAATTTTAGGATTCATAAACACTTACTAGTTACACTACCCGCAGAAGGAATGCGTAATAGAGCAGCAGCATGCAGTCATGCCAGAATACCTTTTCTGACCACTATCTCTTAGATTTGCTTTGCTTTGTTAATACTTACTCATTTAATGCATTGAAATGCAATTAGAAAATCAGGGATGATAGCAAGGCTTATATTAACAAGCAACAATTGACATTATTTGCACATTACAGTATTTTTTTCTTTGAAGTAGGAAATGAACATATAGCAAAATTATCAGAGGATCTCAAATGACTGGTGTTGTGCTAAGTAAAATGCTGAAAAAAAACCCATGTGAATGTTTCTGTGGATCCATATAGAAAGTTTGTAAAGACCAGCCATTCTGAAAGCCTTACAGCTTTAAAAATTTAGTAGTTAAATAAAAAATTTAATCAGCGTTACAGAGATCTCGAACTGTGAATAGACAGGAAAGTAACCATCTGATGTATGCTAGCTGTTTACTTTTTAAGGTAGAGCAAATAAATCTTAAGATGAGCTTAAATCGGTCATTTGAAGTATGACAAACTATTCTTCTCTGAAAGTTAGTAGGAACAGGTAGGAGCATCTATTATCATTTACCTGTTCAATTATACTTTTCAAAAACAATGGGAGAATTTACACATGTAACTCCAGAAACAGCTGTCATTTTGAAACAGACAACTTAAGAAAGAGCCTTTCAGGCTCTTTTTATCTGACGTATTTCTGTAGAAAAAAGGCTCCTCATCCTGAGGATTTAAGCAAAGTTATTTTCAGGAAAAATTCTTTTAAAAATACATTTTGTTAATTGAATCTCTCATTCTCACAGAGAAGCAAAACCAGGAAGTACAATTACACAGATTACAATAAACTGGTAAAGGTTTTTCACTGTGTACTAGGTCTGTCTGGGATGAGGTTAGTTTTCTTCACACCAGCCCGTATGGTGCTGTCATGTAGACTGGTGACCAAAACATTGTTGGTAACACACCAGTATTTTAGATATTGCTGAACAGCCCTTACACAGGGTCAAGGCATCTTCTCATTGTGGACCCAAGCAAGGAGGCTGCGGTGGGCAAAAGCCTGGCACCGGACACAGGTGGCACAGCTGACCCAAACTGTTCAAAGCGATATCCTGTACTCTGTAGTGACATGCCCAGCAATGAAACTGAGGTGGGAGCTTATCCAAAAATTGCTCAGAGACTGGCTGGGCATCAGTCTGATGGTAGTGAGTGATTGCTTTAGCATTACTTGTGGGTTGGTGTATTCTGTTGTTGGGGTGGTTTTTCTTATTCATTTATTAAACACTCCTTGTGTCAACTCATGAATTTTCTCACTTTGCCCTTCTCTTCTCTCACCCATCCCACTGGGAGAGGGAGTGAGCAAGCAGCTGTGTGATGCTTAGCTGCCTACCAGGGTTAATCCACCACACACTGACTACCAAATTCAGACGGTAGTTCAATCATCATGTTATGTTCTTATTTGTGCATGTATTTTTATCACTGACACACATTTTACTATTTAAGGATTTGCTTAGGACTACATTTTATTACAGACATCAATCCTCCTCTGACCTGATCCTATCTTCATTCTGCCTTCATTCTGTAGTCATCCTTCCCCCGGTTTTTATGCCCAAAGAAGTTTGGTGGTTGTTTGCATTTTAAAACGGACAAAGGACCTGTCTAAGGATTGGGGGACACTTTCACATACGCTGTGAAGTAAACTACTCTGCAGTGATGAGCAAGCTAAGCTGCTTAGAGTGGTATGGCCTAGTGCATTCTGACAATGCAGTGTCTCTCAGAGCACTGAATAACTTCAGAAGCATGTAAGTGTTCGATTGCTTATGAAACATGAAGGACTAGCATTAACTCTTGTAACATGCACTAGATGTATGCACAAGTCAGGTATAATCTTGTAGGGCTGCTGTTCATTTGTGGTAGTTTAACATGGGTGTAATTCACCTAAGCTAAGTTGTTGTAATAACATACAGAAAATGACATTTCTGCTATCCTGTTATTTGCAGAACTAGTTCTAGCAATAAGTATCTTCCATTAAAATGTCCCTAACTTCGAATCACCATCTATACTGGAGGCTTCAAAAATGACTAATGTGTAAGTAGTTGTAATAATGTGATTTTTAAAAAGAAAAGCAGTTATATCTTTAGCCATAGAAGGCATTATGTCTGCATCTTCAAAAAAAAAAAAGATTCTGTTGATAGTGCGCGATAAACAAAATTTCTTTGGACTCTGTGGCTTTGCAGGTATAAAAGAAGAAAATTTGGGTTCCTAGGAGCAGCCAATGTAATCAAAGTGCAGGTATTCCAACTCAGAAATAGTAAGATGACTAAAAAGTGAAAACTGTCAAACTGATCAGATCAGTTACATTTTCTCAGGCATGGACTGACCTTTTTTCGTAGTAATGATGACTAGTAGAACTACCCACATTCTCATACATGTAATGCATCCCTGTAAGCTGATATCAGACATTTGCAGGACACTTAGGGACCTTTATAGGTGCCTGTGCATGTGCATCTAATGCCAGTCAACTTGCCCCAGATCATCCATGGGTGCACCAGACTTACATGAGACCTGCATCTCCTCCACTGAAAGATGGGGACTGAATAGAATAGCCTAGGGAAATCATAGCTGGCACTGGAGACCTGTATTTAAGTAACCGAATGTCCTGGTTTAACGTAAACCCGGTTGGATTGACGTATGAAACAAATGAGTTAAGGTGTTCCTCC
>NW_010430461.1:0-1762 GCF_000710305.1 Buceros rhinoceros silvestris
GGTGGGAGGAAAGGAAGGAGGCTCTGTCGTGTTTTACCATCAACGTGCGTGTGAGCTGAGCGTCACCTCTGGAGCGTGCCGTAACCCACCAGGTCACCCGTCGGCAGCTGGTCCCCACCAGCACGGTAAACCACAGCGCGGGGGTGCGTTTCGGTACAGAGAGTCCCCCCTGCCCGAGCCAGTCAGCCAAAGGGGTCTCCAGCCGGGTGGGAGAGCATCCCCAGTGGGCATCCCCACCTCAGCTGAAGACCAGTCATGGGTGGTGACAGCGTTTTGCCAGGGTAGGATGTATATTTGTGGGAATCGTAGAAACATAGAAGCCGTGGGAAGCGCCGTGGGGTTTTGGCCGGGCGGCGGGGTCCTGGTTGTGCTGTCAGATTGGGCTGTGTGGAGTCGCAGCTGGGTGCTGTGGACCCTGGAGGGGACAGTTGGAGGTTTGCCACCTCCATGTCTCTCAAGCCAGGGTGCAACAGGGTTGTCTTCAGGGTACTGCCTGGCTTACCCTCACTGCGAGAGGGTCAGCATCATCTAGATGGGCCACATCCTGGTCCGGATCCTGGTGCTGGTCGCAGGGAGCTCCTGTCTCACACTGGAGGCTGCCGTGGGGAAGGGAGGGATTGGGGTGACCTCAGGTGTGGGGGATTGGCAGGGTAACGCTCCGCTCCCCTCCCCAGTGGTCGCAGGGAGCTCCTGTCTCACACTGGAGGCTGCCGTGGGGAAGGGAGGGATTGGGGGGACCTCAGGTGTGGGGGATTGGCAGGTTACCTCTCAGCTCCCCTCGCCTGTTGCTCCCTCTAGGGTCTCTGGCAGCCCCCTGGCCCCATAAGGTGGGCAGATGGGGAGGTGGGCAGGGGAAAGAGCATCCCCCAGCACCTGTGTGGGTTGGATTCTGGCAGAGGCTCTGTGCACGGGGTTGGTATGGAAATGTGCCGGCCATGAGAGACACTGCTGGGTTCTCTTTACACCCCCAGGAACCTTCTCCCTCCTCTTCTGTGTCCTCCCCATGCGGATGTCCCCCCACCTCCTTTCATCATGTCCTTCAGAGGTCTGCGTCTTGGGTGTCTTAGCCCTGCTCCCCACCTCCAGCAAAGCAACTGCTCAACATTTCGTGCAAAAAAGAGGAGAAGTTGGTGTTTTGGATTGAGGTGGCCAAGTATGGGGCCGCTTTCCAAGCTCCTGTAGCAGCTCTCCGGCTGTAGAGGGGTTATTGGCCGAGGCACGACACAAGACAAAGACTTGGCTGCTTGGGATGGCTGCCAAGGGCTCAGTGCAGAGCTGCACTGCGTGCACCCCAGGAGGCCCCAGCGACCTTCGTCTGAGCTGCTGCGGCTGTGGGGGGTCCCTCTGTGACCTCCACCCGGAGCTTATGGATAGAGCACAGGCAGGGAAGAACATCTGCAACTTGTTTACGGTGAAGGAAGAGGCCAAGGCTCACACCTCTTGTAGAGGGGTCTGGTCCAGTCTGCTGGAGGGTGCGGAGGGCTGGGGCTACCCAGGAGTGTTCAGAGCAAAGATGGGGTGAAACCTAGACCATAGCAGGGAGCAAGACGTGGGCAGGCATGCTTAGCAGAGAGCAGTGGGTCTGCTGGGGCGATGCCTGGAGAAAATCAAGGCTAGCAGCAAGACTGAGCCGCGGTGGGTGAGGTGGGGGCGGTCAGGCCAGGCTCAGGGGGACCGAGAGTTGATGTCTGATAGCCGAAGGTTGAGGAGCAGCAGGAAGTGTGCTTGGAGGAGTGTGGGGCTCCTCTGGCTGCTCCCTGGG